>NW_016107320.1:14599683-14621242 GCF_001604975.1 Cebus imitator
CTGGGCAACAGAGCAAAACTCTGTTTCTAAAACAAAGCCTAACAAAGCAAAACAAAACAAAAGCAACACCTCAACAGTCCTCCCTCCAGCTGTGCATCTAAAGACGCTCCTCAAACTGCATTTTTGTTTTAAGAGGGAAAATCACATATCTGGCCCTCCCAAACTGAGGTCAGAGACTTTCAAAATGTTAGTTGAGTAGCATTAAGAAAAGCATTCAAGATAGAGTACCTTTCCATTGTGATGGAAACCCACAAAATAGTATTTCTGGTTTTAGCTCAATATTATTTCTACTAATTCATAGACTTTTAATACACCAGTCATCAGAGACAAATAATTTTGTGCTCATGTCCTCAAAGTCATTTACAATTCAGAATAAATTGACTTAGGAATAAAATGTCATCAATATTTTTTTATTAATTTGTGAGAAAAGTATTAATAATTTTCTAACAGTATATCTTTCCAATCGGTCTAGCCATAATAAAAATAATTATATAATGTTCAAAATAAATTATTAAACAACAAACAATAAACTGAAAAAATTTTAGAACATGTATTAAAGATTAAGATCCATAATACAAAATGTATTCTATGAGATCAGTAAGATGAATGATTGACGGGGAAGGATGGGCAAATCATATAAATAGTTAAGATACTGAAAGATATTTGAATTGATGATAAACAGGCAAAAATGCTCAATCTCAAGAATAAACCAAAAATGCTAATGAAAACAGTAAAATATCTGGTGTTTGGACAAGACAGGCTTGTAAAAGTTGCCATGCAAGACACCTACGAAATAAGTTCACTCAGTCCTGGGAAAACAATGAAAGATCCGGTTTTGCCTAAGAGATTGTCAATAAATTTAAAAAGTACTTAATAAAAACTGCTGTTTTACTGCTCATCTGATTCCTGTTAAAAAGCAACATCTCAAGGCCGGGCACAATGACTCACACCTGTAAGCCCAGCACTTTGGGAGGCCAAGGTGAAAGGATTGCTCCACCTGAGAAGTTTGAGTTTGAGACTAGCCTGGGCAACATAGTAAGGCCCCCATCCCCACAAACAGTTTTAAAATTAGCCAGATGCAGCGGCACATGCCTGTAGTCCCAGGTACTCAGGAGGCTGAGGCAGGAGGATTGCTTGAGCCCAGGTGTTCAATGCTGCACTAAGCTATGATTCCTCTACTGCACTCCAGCCTGGGCAACAGAGCAAAACTCTGTTTCTAAAACAAAGCCTAACAAAGCAAAACAAAACAAAAGCAACACCTCAACAGTCCTCCCTCCAGCTGTGCCTCCCCTGCAAGCATAGAGCACATTCTAGTTGTGATTCTGAAAGTCAATTTTATTTTTATTTTTAATTTTTGTGGGTACATGGTGGGTGTATACATTTATGGGGTACATGAGATGTTTTGATACAGGCATGCAACGTTGAATAATCACATCAAGGTAAACGGGGTGTTCATTACCTCAAGGATTTATCCTTTCTTTGTGTTACAATCCAATTACACTTTCAGTTATTTTTAAATGTACAATGTAGCCCCCTGTTGTGCTATCAAACACCAACTCTTGTTCATTCTACCTGTGTTTTTGAACCGATAGGGATGGTAAATGAGAGCCCATTTTTGGGAGGCAGAAGCCCGCAGTCTGGCCATGGGGAGCGACTGTCCCCTGGCCGAAGGCGGGTGAAGGATCCACCGCAGAGAGTCCCCCAACTTCAACCCCGGGCCTGCGCCGGAGAGCAGCTCCGCGCCCACGTGGCAGTGCCTGGAGCTGAAATGGACACAGAAAACACCCCCCGCGGCCCTCCCTTCTGGCGCTTCGGACCCGGGAGGGGGTCACCGGGGAGGTGCCCACCCGGGAAGTCAAGATCAGGCAGTGTCTAGAGCTGGGGAGTGGGCTGGGGCGGGACAAAGAGGCGAGCAGAGGGGGCGCGCCTAGAAGCCCAGCTCAGAGGCTGCTGCTGTCAGGCAAGGCCCCGGAGAAGCTGCCGATTTTTGGTTTGGCAGGACTGTCACTATTGAGTAACTTCTGTGCCGGGTGTTGCTTTCAACCACGTTACCGCCCTTACGCGTCACAGTGAGGCTGCGTGGCACCCAGGCTGTGGCCCTGGAGGACGGGCGGAGGTGGGGTGGGACGCCCCAGGCAGGGTCAGGGGTTGTGTTCTGCTCCGGTCTGATGGAGAGGGGAACACCCATCGCACAGGGCTGTCGCAGGATCAGCGATGGCAAGCAGGCCACAGCGTTTGGATAAAACAGGCTCGTAAAAGCTGCCACGCGAGACATCTGGGAAAAGGTTCGCTCCGTCCTGCGAGTTAAGCATCTTACAACATTCCAGCCAAGCGGGGGATTCGGGATGGAGACGGGAGGCTGGCACAGCCATGGGGACAAGCTGTGGGCTCGGGTGGGTGGTTAGATACTTCCTGAGCCAAGTCGTGTGGACCACCTCCCATACTGCAGGGTCCTGGGTCTGGGGATAAATGGGTGTGTGTGCAGGCTCTTCGTTCCTTCATTAAAATATAACCCATTGCCTTGCACCCAAAGGCCCCTTCACATCCCAGGTCCCCAGTCTCCGCTCCCTCCCCTATCCCCGTTCCCATTCCTCCTCTGACGGTATTTGGACCTCCTCGAACAGATGCCCCTGCTGAGCTGCCAGTTCCTGAAGGGTCACCGGGAGCAGCGCCTGGCCCACCTGGTCCTGAGCTTCCTCACCATGGGGTATGTGTGGCAGGAAGGAGAGGCGCAGCCTGCCAAGGTGAGGGCCAGAGAGCGGCTTCTCCTGTTACCCGGCAGGTTGGCTGTACCTCGAATAACGGGCGCTCTGCTAGGTGCTATGCTGTTTTCCTGGAAAATGAGTGTTTTCTTCTTCTCGATGGGCATCAGTTGAAGCAAGGGTGAAGGGCCCATTTATTTTATGACTATTATTTATTTTTTATTTTATTTGGGGACAGTCTTAGTCTAACACTCAGTCTGGAGTGTAGTGGTGTGATCCTGGCTCACTGCAACTTCCCCTCCCAGGTTCAAGCAATTCCCCTGCCTCAGCCTGTGGTAGCTGGGACTACAGACACCTACCACCGTGCCTGGCTAATTTTTGTATTTTTAGTAGAGACAGGTCTCACAATGTTGCCCAGGCTGGTCTAGAACTCTTAACTTTGGGTAATCCACCTGCCTCAGCCTGCCAGAGTGCTGGGATTACAGGCATAAGCCACTGCACCCTGCCTGAGGGAGGGCCTATTTAGATGAAGGATTTTTTCTTTTTCAGAATAAGAAGGTAATTTGTTTTTTAAACTGATAGCTATTTCTTCCTCTTATAAGCTTTTGAATTTTTTTTTTTTTTTTTTTTGGCACCGTCTTCCAAGAATGTTTGAAGAGCTACATTTCAAGGTAGATTGCTTTTTTGCTTTAAAACAGGGTCGCACTATGTTGCCAGGCCAGAGTGCAGTGGTGCAATCACAATTCATTACAACCTCAACTCTTTGCAGGTCCAAGCAATCCTCCCACCTCAGCCTCCTGAGAAGTTGGGGGGCTACCAGTACATACCGCCACACCCAGCTAATTGTTAGAAATTTTTTGTAGAGATGAAGGTCTTGCTCTTTTGCCCAGGCTGGTCTTAAACTCCTGGCCTCAAGTGATCCTCCTGCCTTTGCCTCCCAAAGTGCTGGGATTATAGGCGTGAGTCACCATGCCAGGCCTGAAGACAGACTCTGAGAATTCATAGAAGCCTTACAGCATCTTGTACTCTTATGTATATAAATTATCTAGGTTACACTTCCTAATCCTGTGAAATAAATAGAGCCCTACCGGCTCATTTTACAACTGAAAACCACAGGCACTGAATTCCTTAAGCAAGGTCAGATAGCAAATTAGTGGAAAAGCCAAGGTCAGCACCCAGATCTTCTCATTTTCCTAGCGCAGCCCTCATTCCCCAGGGGCCACATTGATATTTACAACACTCATCTTTATTTTTTTTTCATGCTGCTTTCTATCCAGCCAATCATTAGTCAGTCTTTTTTTGAGATGGAGTTTCACTCTTGTTACCCAGGCTGGAGTGCAATGGCGCCATCTTGGCTCACCACAACCTCCGCCTCCTGGGTTCAAGCAATTCTCCTGCCTCAGCCTCCTGAGTAGCTGGGACTACAGGCATGCGCCACCATGCCCAGCTATTTTTTGTATTTTTAGTAGAGATGGGGTTTCACCATGTTGACCAGGATGGTCTCAATCTCTTGACCTCATGATCCACTCGCCTCGGTCTCCCAAAGTGCTGGGATTATAGGCATGAGCCACCACACCCGGCCTAGTCAATTTTTTAAAAATTCATCTAAATCTCCTTTGAATCGTTGTATAACTTTGTACAGTTTCCACCCACAGTGTCAGTTACTATTCCTTTTCATTTCTAAAAACATGCCTTTCCCAGAAATCAGGGAGTTTCCCTTGTCCTAGAACTCCACGATGAAGAGCCTGTGCCCATTGTATTTGCCTCACTGATCTTACCTTTTGTCTCTCAGGGAAACACATGAGACTCAGGGAAGAGGAAAGTGTAGAGTCACTTCAGCCTTGTTATTTGTCAGGGCATCTTCTCTTTTTTTTTTTTTTTTTGAGACAGATTTTTGTTCTTGTTGCCCAC
This sequence comes from Cebus imitator, assembly GCF_001604975.1. Lineage (NCBI taxonomy): Eukaryota > Metazoa > Chordata > Mammalia > Primates > Cebidae > Cebus > Cebus imitator. Next base: position 14,604,297 of record NW_016107320.1, read on the forward strand.
GCTAGAGTACAGTGGCAGTGGTGTGATCTCAGCTCACTGCAACCTCTGCCTCCCGGGTCCAAGAGAGATCTTCCTGCCTCAGCCTCCTGAGTAGCTGGGATTATTACAGGCAACTGCTACCACACCTGGCTAATTTTTTTTTGTATTTTTAGTAGAGACGGGGTTTCACCATGTTGGCCAGGGTGGTCTTGAACTACTGACCTCAGGTGATCTACTGACCTCAGGTAATCCACCCACCTCAGCCTCCCAAAGTGCTGGGATTACAGGCATGAGCCACAGCACCTGGCCAGTATATCTCATTTTTAAAACAGTGTGTCTGATGCTGAAAAGTTTGAAGTCTAGGCACATCCCAGTGGGTTCTCTTTATACCATCCCCTCCCCAGACCATTATCCTAACTTGGGGTCTGGGGGAGAGAAGACTGATGTTGGGCGGGAAGCCTCCAGCGCCCAGTCGTGTCCTGGTAGTTCCAGGGGACCAGCGAGGCTCCTCATCCGCCACCCTGCCTCGGATCACCTTTCACTTCCTTTATTTCTCCTCCCTTGACTTTTTAGCTCAGAAAGTACCTGGCTTTCCAATGCCTTCTGAGGAAAGTTTACCCAAGGTTCACATTGCAAAACACTTTAAAGTTCTTTGCTGTTTTCCACCCATGAAACAATTCTGTCCCAAGTCTAACATTTCAAGGGAAACAAGAAGGCAAAAGCAGGGCATCCTTAATGGAAATTTTATCTTAAGGAGAAATGAAAATGGAGATGGAAGAGGGGGCACAGGGATGGGGTTTGAATCTAGACTCATTCAGCCTTTACTCCGATAGAGACCCCCATGCAGCATTTCTGGACTTCCAGCTGATAAAGCACTTTGGAGGGTCCCTCGGATAAAAAAAAACATAAAGGGGGTCTGTCCTGAGGGGGTTTCCTTGAAGGTGTTACTGGGTTTGACATGTAAAGTGAGAGACAGAGTCAGCTTCTCTGCAGGCTGAGGCAGTCTATCCTCATGGTTCTTTGGGTGCTGGCGTCTCCCCTGGCTCATACCTGGTACACACAGAGGTTTCTACATCTAGCTGTGTATCTCCATCAGTCAATCAATCAATAAATCTATCATTTACCTATCAATTTACCTGCCATCTCTACCATCTATCATCTCTCTATCACTTGTCTATCGATCTATCATCTATTGATCTATCACCTCTACTATATATATATCTATATATCTATATATATAGATATATAGGTATGTATGTATGTATGTATGTATTTCTATCTACCTACCTACTTATCTATCAAAATTTTTTCTGTTGCTAATCTTTTTGGGCCCCAGTTTCCATTTACTTTTTTTGGTAATGCCTTTCTTTGCACAATCAGTTTGCAGAGGCTATGTTATATTCCATGTGTATGTGTGTGGTCCAACGTTGTAAATTTCACATATATTTCACCGTGTACTGGAGTATAAAAAGTATTTCCACTGGGTCATTAACAGAAAGATATGTGTGAGGAGTATGAATGTGCATCACTCAGGTAATTCAAGCTTGGTTCCCAGGTCATTTCTGTACCATAGGATTGCTGGAATAGAATAAAAGACAACTACGTTTATTTCCTCTGCTGCAATCTTTCTAGACTATGCTAATTGTCTGGATTTATATCTCAAAGGTTCTACCAAGGAATCTTGCCCTTCCACTTGTTGAAGTCTCCAGGAGCTTGGGGCTCCCTCCTATCCTGGTCCACTCAGACTTGGTGCTGACGAACTGGACCAGAAAAGATCCAGATGGGTAAGGACAGAAGAGAATCCTTTGAATTTCCCCAGACGGAAACTCCACCAGAGGCAGCCTCGTGACTTTAGCTTTTCCCACAGGAAATGCCCAGGCATTTTTATAATTAGGGATATTCATATTGATAATCTGCTTCATGGTTCCAAAGAAAGGTTGAGCTGGACCAAAAATTCAAAAGTCACAGATTCTGGAAGTTTCCTCTCAATGCACTCTGACCACATTGGCTCAGACCATTTTATCTTGTTTATTTCCATACCACGTGTCAATTTCTCAACCTGACCTTCAAGCTCCTGCAAAATCAGATTTTATTTGTTCTTTCTCTTCAAACTGTTTATTCCCTAAGATGCCCTCCATTCATACTAGGTTAGAACCAGTGGTTTTGATAAGTAATCATTATACAGTGATCAGAAGTGAATGATTATTGAGGAAATCAGAGCAGATGCTCCAGGTGTGCTGGATTGAGAATTTGATTAACAATTCCATCTATTCCACCAAACTTACCTCATTCCTTTGACAGTTGGTCTGGGAATAAGGGCATTTGTCTGTAGAAGGAATAGCATGAGTTTTTGACAAACAAGAAATTCAATAAACAGAATTGGACGGATGATGGAAAATGTTAAATTTTTCTTTCAGCTTCATTTTCTCAGCCAAACGAAAGAGACAGCACTTTCTTTTGTGGCTGATTACAGCAGCTGAAGTTTCATGGAGGTTGAATATGAGGAAGAACTTCCTCAGCCATGGTATTGCCAGAGGAGATGATGAGAATCCACTTAAAAGGGTTACATATTTAGTAGATAGCCCAGATTTTAGGAGTAATTTATGTGCCTTAACCAGGCACAGTGGCTCACCACTGTAATCTCAGCACTTTGGGAGGCCAAAGCAAGTAGATCACCTGAGGTCGGGAGTTCAAGGCCAGCCTGGCCAACATGGTGAAACCCCATCTCTACTAAAACTAAAAAAAAAAAAGCTGGGTGTGGTGGCAGGCACCTTAATCCCAGCTACTTGTGCAGCTGAGGCAGGAAAATTGCTTCAACCTGGGAGGCAGAGGTTGCAGTGAGCGAGATTGTGCCATTGCACTCCAGCCTGGGTGATGAGAGCAAAACTCTGTCTCAAAAAAAAAAAAAAAAAAAATTGTGCCGCATTGGAAGAAGTGAGATTGGGCCATCTCATCTCTCTCCGGAGCTCTGAGCCCTGGAGGTTTATGATTTCTGCAATTATGAATTGTAATCTTTAATTCATTCTGCTTTAGTAACAAAATGGGTGACCTTTGAAAGCTGCTGAATCTGGGTAAGAATTTGGATGGAAAAAATAATAAATATATGTGCATAACTTATTTTGTTCAAGGTATTACATAGTGAATAAGCTGGATTTGTTATTCAAAGAGCAAGACAGAATAAGAGAAGGTTGAAGGGAAAATGAGAAAATGACTTTACTAGAATGGTAGTCAAAAATGCAACAACAGGTGGACGCAGTGACTCACACCTGCAATCCCAGCACTTTGGGAGGCCCAGGTGGGGGATCACATGAAGAGTCCAAGACCACCCTGGCCAACATGGCCAAACCGTCTCTCTTCATTAGCCAGGTGTGGTGGTGGGTGCCTGCAATCCCAGCTACTTGGGAGGCTGAGGCAGGAGAATCGCTGGAACCTGTGAGGCAGAGGTGGCAGTGAGCCGAGATTTTGCCACTGCACTCCAGCCTGGGTGACAGAGGGAGACCCTGTCTCAAAACAAACAAACAAACAAAACAAAAACAAAAAAGCAACAACAAAAAAAACGATTAATAGTTTTCTAGGAAATGAAAGCGAAGTGGTAGTTTAATTCCAGAGATTCAGACTCACTAGTTATTCTGCTTGGTAATTATCTTTTGAAGCCTTTTAATATGCTTAGCACAGAGCTAAGTACTATGAAGAAATGAAATAAATAGAAGCAAAGTACTCCCCATGTGGGTTAAATAACAAGACACTCTATGACAAATGTCAAAGAGTGGCTCAAACAGCATGTCCTTTAGAATTTCAGAGGAATGACGTCAATGTAGGCTTCACAAGTCAGCAAAAATCTTGGTGAGGGGGCAGAGCTTGATGTAAGGCAAATCCTAAAAGTTGAGTAGGAATCGACTAGCTAGAACAAAATGTGGGTTTGTGGTAAATACAAAAATGTAAGAGGAGTGAATTAATTAATTATTTAATTAATTTCTAAGACGGAGTCTTGCTCTGCCACCCAGGCTGGAGTGCAGTGGCATGATCTCGGCTCACTGCGACATCTGCCTCCCAGATTCAAGCAATTCTCCTGCCTCAGCCTCCCAAGTAGCTGGGATTACAGATACCCACCATCACCCCCAACTAATTTTTGTATTTTTAGTAGAGACAGAGTTTCAACATGTTGACCAGGCTGCTCTCGAACTCTTGACCTCATCATCTGCCTGCCTCAGCCTCCCAAAGTGCTGGGATTACAGGCATAAGCCACTGCACCCGGCCTAATAATTTATTGAGATGGCCACAGGCCAAATATTCTGGGGCTGGAATGTGAGTGGAGATGCTGCCCACCCTTTATCATACAGCATCCCATAGTCCAGCCACAACCTGCGGAACTCATTAAGTGTGGATGTGTGTGTGTCTGCAGTGCCTTGAACACAAGTGTGCGTGACATGTGACCCTAGAAGTTATTAATACATCTCATTTACAAACTGAATTGTTCTTTTATTTTTTTTTCCCTCTTTGTGGTTACCAATAACTGAAATTGGGCTAGCTTTCTGGAAATTGGGTAAGTTCTCAGAAATCCTTTACTCACTTTAGAATCCAGATCAGCTTTCAAATCGTACAATAAAACAAAGAAGAAGGCATGGTAAATTATATGTAAAGCACAATGTCAACTACATAAATGCATAAAAAATATACTAGAAGGAAATGTGCCTAGAATTCACAGTCTAAAAATTAACAGTCTCTGCCTCTTCCTTGCATGGATTGGGGATTTTTTTTACTGTATTTTCCAGTCTGTACATAATAAAACAAGTAACACCCAATGTAAACAACACAAAATGAAAACGTTACCAAATTTCAGTGGCTCTTTGAAGTTTAACGGAATTTTTTTTTTTTGAGACTTAATCTTAATTCTGTTGCCCAAGTTGGAATGCAGTGGCGTTTTCTCAGCTCACTACAACCTCTGCCTCTGGGTTCAAGGAATTCTCCTGCCTCAGCCTCCTGAGTAGCCAGGATTACAGGTGCCCACCACCATGCCTGGCTAATTTTTGTATTTTTAATAGAGACAGGGTTTCACTATGTTGGCCAGGCTAATCTTGATCCCCTGGCCTCAGGTGATCCACCCACCTCAGCCTCCCTAAGTGCCGGGATTACAGGCATGAGCCACTGCGCCCGGCTGAAGTTTAATGATTTGAAAAAAAGATTTCTCATCTCACTATAACTTCTGTGGGAGGCCAGATTGCAGGTAGTGGTTTCTCTGGCAACAGAAGAATCCCTTTGCAATACCTTGTTATTACATAGACTGGAGCTCATGGGGCAGGTCTGGTCCACACATCCTTAGGCTCCGCTTCTCCTGGCAAACAAACATAGCCTCTAATCCAATGTTGCCTCTTCTATCACCAAACCTGTCAAATAAGAGTGTCCAGTAGAAAAACTGGGCAGTTGGGTTTAGAAGGTGAAGACATCATTTCCCAAGCTAATGTCGCTGCTGGAACAATGTAAGTCTTGACTTTATCTTGGTTTGTTTTGGTTTGAAATTGTTTTTCATCTTTGTCTCATTCTTAAAATGTGAAGGGCAAATATGATCCAAAGAGTTAAGCTTTTAGGTTTTGTAGCTATTTTAATCCATTTAGATGACAGCAGGTCATTTAGAAATGATTCTTCTGTAACAGCCTTCCAGATCCCACTCGATTGTACAGCATTGGGTTTAGATAGATAGATAGATAGATGATAGATAGACAGACAGAGTTTGGCTCTGTGTCCCCACCCGTATCTCATGTCGAATTTAATCCCCGCATGTCAGGAGAGGGACCTGGTGGGAGATCACAGGATCATGGGCATGGATTTCCCCAATGCTGTTTTCATGATAGTGAGTGAGTTTTCACAAGATCTTCTTCTCTCTCTCTGTTTTTTGGCAATGGAGTCTCTATCAGCCAGGCTGGAGTGTAGTGGCACAATCTCGGGGTGCAACTTCTGCCTCTGGGGTTCAAGCGACTCTCCTGCCTCAGCCTCCCAAGTAGGTGGGACTACAGGCGTGACCCACCACATCTAGCTAATTTTTTTTTTTTTTTTTGAGACGGAGTCTTGCTCTGTTGCCAGGTTGGAGCACAGTGGCACAGCCTCGGCTCACTGCAACCTCCGCCTCCTGGGTTCAAGCGGTTCTTCCGCCTCAGCTTCCCTAGTAGCTGGGACTACAGGCGCGTGCCAAACACCCAGCTAATTTTTGTGTTTTTAGTAGAGACGAAGCTTCACCATGTTGACCAGGATGGTCTCGATCTCTTGACCTCGTGATCCACCTGCCTCAGGCTCTCAAAGTGCTGGGATTATAGGCGTGAGCCACCACGCCCGGCCACCCAGCTAATTTTTGTATTTTTAGTAGAGACAGGATTTCACCATGTTGTCCAGGCTGAACTCGAACTCCTGACCTCAGCTAATTCACCCACCTTGGCCTCTCAAAGTGCCGAGATTACAGGCGTAAGCCACTGCGCCCAGCCAGTTCTCACAACATCTGATGACTTAAAAGTGTGACACTTGGCCAGGTGCAGTGGCTCACGCCTGTAATCCCAGCACTTTGGGAGGCTGAGGAGGGCAGATCACAAGGTCAGGAGATCGAGACCATCCTGGCCAACATGGGGAAACCCCGTCTCTACTAAAAATAAAAAACAGTTAGCTGGGCATGGTGGCACACACCTGTAGTCCCAGCTACTTGGGAGGCTGAAGTAGGAGAATTGCTTGAACCTGGGAGGCGGAGGTTGCAGTGAGCTGCGATCGCTCCATTGCACTCCAGTCTACTGCCTGGAGACACGAGACTCTGTCTCAAAAAAAAAAAAAAAAAAGTCTGACACTTCCCCCCACCTCCTGCCACCGTGTAAGATGCTTATTTCTCCTTCATCCATGACTGAAAGTTTCCTGAGGTCTCCTAACCATGCTTCCCGTTAAGCCTAAGGATCTCTGAGTCAATTACACCTCATTTGCTTATAAATTACCCAGTTTCAGGTAGTTCTTTATAGCAGTGTGAGAACGAACTTATATACATTTATATGGATTAGAGGCAGCACTGGCCTAGTTGTGAAACTCTTTCCAGCCTGGTCCTGTGATTGGCTATATGACCCTGGGGAAGCTACTTTGTTTCTCTGGGCAAAAGGATGGACTTAGCTGTTGCCTGGGTCTCTAGCTCCAAGACTCCGGCTTTTGTTAGGAATGACATGATGGGCTATGGAACTGGCTCTGTAGAGAATCAGCTACATCAGTGACTCCACTGCTGGGATGGTCCAGGACCATCAGGGCCATGGTAGACACTGGGAGGCTGCCTGTCAGGTGAACATGAGATTGAACTCATCTGTTCTCTTTCTTCCCTGAACGTTGCTGAAGGTACATGCTCATCCTCAGGGATGTCTAATGGGGAGGAAGAAGTTGCGCAGTAATTAAATAATTGCAGTTATCTAATTCGGCAGGGACCTCTGGGCAGTGAGTACTCACGGTACACTCTCCACACCTCTAACCATGTGATCCTCTCCTTCCCAAGGAACCTGGAAACCATCATCTCATTTCCTGGGGGAGAGAGCCTACGTGGTTTTATACTGGTGACTGTTTTGGTGGAGAAAGCAGCAGTGCCTGGGATAAAGGTATCTTCTCACTTGATAGCACCTTTTCCTTTTAAATGAGTTTGAGCTTTGGATTTCTCAATACAAATGAACATAGACCCTGTCCTGCTTAGTCCAAGTCTGAGAGAAGAGATCTAAGTTCTAGGTCACCATATTCGCTCCCGTTTCTCAATTCCTATAAAACTTGGAATAGACCTTATGTCCATTCAACAAACAGGCATTGTTCTGGGCAATGGAAAATTGGATCAAACAAGGCAGACATTGTCCCAGCTCTGACAGAAGCTCATGATGGATTCTGTGGGTCAAGGTGAATTAACGTGGATTACAGGCGTGGGCCACCATGCCCGGCCTCAAACTGGAATTTCTTCAGGAATCAGACAGGTACCAGGAAGGCTGGATAGAAGACAAGAGACAGTGGTGCAGCCTGTGATCAGCTACAGTGCTATAGGAGATGTTAATGCCTTGCCTAAAAATATTTCAGTTAAATTTCTGCCTTCCCTTACTACCTTCCTTTTTTTTTTTTTTTTTTTTTTTTTTTTTTTTTTTTCCTGAGGTGGACTCTCATTCTGTCCCCCAGGCTGGAGTGCAGTGGCGTGATCTCGGCTCACCTCAACCTCCACCTCCTAGGTTCATGGGATTCTCCTGCCTCAGCCTCCTGAAGTAGCTGGGATTACAGGCATGTGCCACCATGCCCAGCTATTTTTTTTATTTTTAGTGGAGATGAGGTTTCACCATGTTGGTTAGGCCTCGAACTTCTGACCTTGTGTTCTGCCCGTCTCAGCCTCCCAAAGTGCTTGGATTACAGGTGTGAGCCGACACTACATCCCTTGATAAGCATCTATTGAGCACCTACAGTGTGCTCAATGGGATGACCCATTGCTGGCATGATTATTACAGCACTTTCTTTCCCTCTCAATAGTTAAACTCTATGCTTAGTTCTCAACCATGTGCCTAGCCCATTGAAATATACAGAATCAAATATCAGCCTTCCAAGTGTAGTTCAAATAAAGTAGAGACACCAAGAAGGCTTCCCAGGAGAGGGGCTTCTAAAGCTGGGGGTTCTGTAGAATCTGTGTATTAGACCATTTTCACACTGCTATCAACATACTACCTGAGACTGGGCAATTTATAAAGTAAAGGGGTTTAATTGACTCACAGTTCTGCATGGACAGGGAGGCCCCAGGAAACTTACAACTGTGGAGGAAAGCAAAGGGGAAGCAAGGACCTGTTAGCAAGGTGGCAGGAGAGAGGGAGAGCAAAGGAGGGAACGGCCAAACACTTTTAAACCAACAGATCTTGTGAGAACCCTCCCTCGTATCATGAGAACAGCATGGAAGAACCTGCCCCCATAATCCAATCACCTCCCACCAGGTCCCTCCTTCAACATGTGGAGATTACAATCCAAGATGAGATTTGGGTGGGGACACAGAGCCAAACCATATTAATCTGACTTTATATGAGACAGCTTCAGAGCAAGGTAATTGAAGATGCAGAAGAACTGATCATAATATGTGACAAGTCCGAGAGAAGAAAACAGTAAAGTAATAGAACTTAGGCCCTTGAGAGGTACAAGAAGTAACAGCCAGCTGAAATTCCAGAAACACGTACCTAGGGGTCCGTCTGGGAGGTGCCCAGGGAGCTATTGGCTGCCAGGCTGATCCCACAGTGGATCTAGCTTAGGATGCTCCCAGAAAGCTCTGACAAACTGTCCAGTCCTCCCCTGGGTTCCCACAGCACGAGGCTTCCTCTGCCTGCATGGACTTTAAGGGAGTGCTAATAAGTTGTGCATATGAATCTTATCCCCAGGCTCTTGTTCAGGCCATGAATGCCATCTTGCAGCCCAACCAGGAGGCCCTGCTCCGAGCCCTAAAGCAACTGAGACTCTCTATTCAGGACATCACTAAAACCTTAGGGAAGATGCATGGTAAGGTGCTTCCAGTGCTCTTTAAGGATCCCCCTGGGGTTCTGGGCTCTGCTTGGGGGAAGAGAGCCTGGAGACCAGGCACGTCCTAAAGGAGTGATGATACATTTGTCCACCAGATGACGCTGGTGGACTATCTTTGTTTTAGAGTAAATGCATATTACCTTGGAGAGCTATTGTCACAGCTTTGTCCTTTATATTCTCCCGTGACTAAGATGGTTTCCCTTCTACATTGGCCAGATATTTCTTAAGCATGTTGAAGTCTTGCCTGAAGCTTGGGAGGAGGGGATGGGATGGCCAGTAATGCTGGTGGCATGTGCCCCATCCCACGGCGTTAGATACTGCAGGGTAGTTTGTCTGCACTCTCTAATGCCCCTTTTATTCTACCCCGCTCTGCTGGTTCCCGAGATGTCTGACCTTGGTTTTAATCCTTGTCTAACGGATGCTCTGTGCTCCTTTTCTGCAGCTAGGGCAGGCTGAGTTGGCATAAGTGGGAAAGTTGTCAGAATCAAAATGGAGCTACTTGCGTTGAAGAAAAATTTTTAAACCTTGATAAATAGAGCTGGGGAGGGCTACAAAGACAGAGCTCTCATGCATAAATGCCTGATAACAAAATATTTTCCAAAAGACTCTGCAAAAATCACAACCCTGACAACTTTATGCAAAAAAAATAACTTCTACGAGGACATCTGCCCAGTAACTCCCTATCCAATGTTGGCCTGGTGCCACCCTTTTTATTGGGGCTCATAGCCAAGGATAATGATCTCAAAACAGTTATGTAAGTGTCCTCATTTTTCCTTTAAAGATCTTTGACTTTCTTTATCTTTCTGAGTACCCACATTGTTTACTATGGCACACTTATTCCCATTGCAATGCCCTATTCCAGAATAAATATCAATTTCTATTAGGGAGCCTCTCCCTGTTACTTAGGTTAACATAGGCATGGTCAGTTACGAGGTTCACTCTTTCTGGATCGGTTACATCTTATTCTGGTTACTGCATTCAGTTTCCAACATCTAGGAGGCTCTTCAAATTCTTCTCTCAGAGGAATCTGAATAATGTGTTTACAAGGGTGTGAGAGAGGGGTGTGATTTCTTAACAAACCAGATTCTAAGTATCATTTTCAGATTCTAAGTATCATTTTCCTTGAATCCTGCTTCCCTATAAGAAAGAGGGATTCTGGGAACAGAGAGTGTTTACGGGAAGCAGGACAGGAGGGAGGGAGAGAGACACTAGGTGGTGCCGAGCTTTATTATCTCGTATTAAAAAAGTAAATATATTTGTCCTTCCAGCCTCTCAGCACCAGTAGAAATCTGTCTGAAGTAATAGGATTAGGTATTATTTCCATTCGATTTCCCGGTTTTATATTTGTATTTTCTCCATTTCCTTGAATTTTAATTTAAAGCCCTCATGATCACATCAGTAGGCCTTCTGCCAAACAACTCCCCCAAATTGTATGGTGGCTTTGCCAAGCTGAAATGAGATGAGATGTGTTTTAACTTTGCCAAGAAAGCCTGAATCCATCACTCAGGATATCAAGGCTATTAGGGAGACCGTGCAGGTGTCTTCGGATCACATGGATGAGTTCAAGAAAGTAGTTTTGGAAAATTATGAGAAACTTTCCATCCAGCCCCAGTGTATGTAGCAGTAAGATGGTGCACGCAGTGTCTGGCTGTCACAAGCTTTCCTAGGGCTTACTTGCAGACTCACTTCTTTTTATTTTTTTGAGACAGAGAGTCTCTCTCTGTCGCCCAGGCTGGAGAGCAATGGTGTGATCTCGGCTCACTGCCACCTCTGCCTCCCGGGTTCAAGCGATTCTCTTGCCTCAGTCTTCTGAGTAGCTAGGCCTACAGGTGTGCACCCCTATACCCAGCTAAGTTTTGTATTTTTAGTAGAGATGCGGTTTCACCATATTGGTCAGGCTGGTCTCGAACTCCTGACCTCAAGTGATCTGCCACCTTGGGCTCCCAAAATGCTGGGATTATATAGGTGTGAGTCACTGTGTTCAGCCCAGACTCACTTCTTAACCCCAGGTCAACCCCATGTGCTCTCCTGTTCATCTTTTGCAGGAGATCTCTTCGTCTGAGGAGGTCCCAGGGCTACCGCCCTTGTTTTCCGAAAAGGCACATTTTCCTACATAGATAATTTGTTTTAAATGTTTTACTCCTAGTTACATTCATCTAGATGGATAAATAGGTGAATGGATTGGACTGTGTTTTCTAAAGATGGCCCCATGCAATCCTGCATGCTCCTCCACCATGCGGCCTGAGCACTCCTTTCACCCGGGGGTGGACTCTGGCCCTGCTTGTGATGTGCGTGTCACCAATATAATGTAGTAGAGGGGATAGCACAAGACTTCTGAAGCAAGACTAGAAAAAGTGATGCAGGTTCCACCTTGTGTCCTGAGCCATTAGATGAAGAGTCCACCTCCCCCGAGGCCACAATGCTGTGCAAATTACATAGACAAACCACATCAAATAGCCACGTGTCGGTTCCCCAGTTGGCTTCCGTCCAAGAGTGAAGGTGCCTGCAGATGGAGGTTCCTGCCTCAACTTATGTCCCATCTTGAAGTCTTCTCAACTGAGGCACCAGCCACTGCGGAGCAGAGACAAGCCATTGCCACTTCGTCCTGCCCAGATTCCTCAGCAGTCACCCACGCTGGAGTGCAGTGGTGCGATCTTGGCATATAGTGGTTGTTTCACGTCCCTATGTTTGGAGTGGTTTCTATGCAGCAATATAGTAACAAACACTACAAACTGCAGGACTTAAGGAATCACATGAACGTTCCAGCCATGGTCTCTGGTTTGTGACTATTAACTTTCTTCTGCTTGATAAATAGAGCTTGGCTGGACTTTTTCCCTCTGCTTCCATTCCCCAGAATGGAGCTTACCACACAATTGCTTCTTTCAAAGCCCAACTTCAGCAGGAGTCATGAGCTCTAATCCCTTCATCCGTAAATACTTCCTTTCCAGGCACGTAGACTCCCTTCACACACAGGGCTGAGTAGACAACGCCTGTTCCTGGCTGCAGTGGCATTTTGGAGAGCCACCCTCCTGGTACCTAAGTCACTAGTCTTTTGCCCAGCTTTTCTGTTTTGTACAGCGCTTACTTCTCAGTGGAATTGCAGTGAGCAGAGATAGCGCCATTGCACTCCAGCCTGGGAGATAGAGCAAGACTCTGTCTCAAAAAAAAACAAACACAAAAAAAGAATTTTTTTGTTTTAGGGGTAATGAGTCATCAAAGGGTTTCTTTCTAACAATTTAGTGTATGCATTTAAATCAGGTTTCTTATTGAGTGAATTGGGGCTAAGCTGTAGTGTGAACTTCTGCTACTGTTTTTCTCTCTAGTTCCTTTGATTTCATGGAAGGAATTTTCTGTCTTAGCTTGTGAACTTATTTTGTCTAAACTCAATTGGAAAGTAGTTAACACTGGGATTCTTCTTGAATAAATTCTATATGATTATAAAATCATAGAGACATTTATTTCTTTTCCTTTTTGACCTAGGAACGTTGTTCACAAGCCAGACATGGTGGCTCACACCTATAATCCCAGCACACCAGGAGGCCGAGGGGGGCAGATCACCTGAGGTCAGGAGCTAGAGGTCAGAGTAGCCAACATGGCAAAACCCTGTCTCTCTACTAAAAACACAAAAATTATTTGGGCATGGTAGCACATGCCTGTAATCCCAGCTACTCAGGAGGCTGAGGTAGGAGAATTGCTTGAACCTGGGAGGTGGAGGTTGCAGTGAGCCAAGACCCTGTGACTGCACTCCATCCTGAGTGACAGAGCAAGACTCTGTCTCAAAAAAAAAAAAAAAAAAAAAAAAAAAAAAAGAAAAAAAAAAAAAAAAAAAGAAAAAAAGAAAAAAAAAAAAAGAACGTGCACAGTATATTGTTAAGTGAAAAAAAGCAGGTCACGGAACTTGCATAGGAGCCTATTTTAATAAAAATACACATATTTACCAAAAAAAAAAGAACAAATGATATTTACTAAAATATATGCATTGATTATTTCAACATAGAGGATGATAGTTGATTTTGTTTAACTTCTTCCCTACTTTTTTCTATTTGAGTATTCTATAATGAAGTTATTTCTTAAATAGGGTTAGAAAGTGAGGAGTTATTAAACTTAGATTAGCCCAAATGTGCCCCTAGAGGCTCCTTTTAGCAGAGTGAATGTCTCTGTTCAGCCTGAATCTGGGAAATTGTTTCTACCTTATAAACTGGAGTGTCCTTCAGAAATGACATTCACTCCAACTTCCTTTTAGGCAGACTGTATAATAGCAATTTTTGATATTAACAGTTTAAAACAAAAATCTTCAGATTAATTAACACCGGAAGAATAATTGAGAAGATACAAATCCTCACTTTAAAAAACAACCAAAGTAAATACCAAAACAATTATACAAAGTTACATTATCTAAGCTTAGTTTACTGCAAAGATCAAGACAGCACATTAGAAGTTGCTGGCTTCCACTCACACTGCTCGTAGTACCACGATCTCTTCTCCAGCCGTTCACTAGCCCATGCACGAGGTCTGCACACACAACAATGCATATGATGTTTTTTGGTTCCTGCAGTATAATAGGAACCTTAACATTTCAATTAAAAGGCAAAATGAGGACGTTTACATTTGCCATCAGACTATAAAATTCCTCTTCTTTTTTAAGAGATTGAGTCTTTCTCTGTCTCCCAGGCTGGAGTGCGGTGGCACGATCTCAGCTCACTGCAACCTCTGCCTCCCAGGTTCAAGTGATTCTCCTGCCTCAGCCTCCAGAGTAACTGGGATTACAGGTGCACGCCCCCATGCCTGGCTAATTTTTTGTATTTCTAGTAGAGATGGGATTTCACCATGTTGTCCAGGATGGTCTCGATCTCCTGACCTTAAGTGATCCATCTGTCTTGGCCTCCCGAAGTGCTGGGAATTACAGGCATGAGCCACCACATCCAGGCTAAAATTCCTCTTCTGAAGGATAATATTATAGTACTTGAAAATACGGTTTTAAAAAAAATTATATATAAGTGAAAGGGCACCATTTCACAAGCACTAGAACTACACTAAACTTAAATGAGTTCCAACACTCTTAATAATGCAATTCAAAAACAAGTCTAGTGTTGATAAAACTCCCATAACTAAAACGACATTAACAGGCACAATGAACGTTGCAAACAGTTAACGGGCACCAAGTTTAATAGGGCAGACAGTATTTGCTTCTGCATCCACACTTACTCAATTATACTGTTTAAAAAAATGGTGCTGCTCCAGCTATGACTGCTTTACAAAAGAAATCATTTTAATAAATACAGTAAATGCTAAAACTCTAGCTGAACTATCATGCAAGATATATAACCAAGACAAATGTGATTCATAACATGAGCAACTTGCATTCAAAATGAACTCTACCTTTATATTTTATTAAAAAGGCAGACTTTATGGATTAACCCAGCTGCTTCCTCAATTACAAAAGTAGCATGACTCAAAATGAAAATAAGACACTGTCTACAAATGTCTGACAGTAATAAATTGTAATATACAATGCATACAGGAGTCTTACAGAGCAATAAACTCTCCTAGGAAATAAAAATGCTTTATACCTTTAAAATCCAAAGTAAAATTTAAAAAAAAAATCATTGCCGGGTGCGGTGGCTCACGCCTATAATCCCAGCACTTAGGGAGACCGAGGCAGGATTGCTTGAGCCCAGGAATTTGAGACCAGCCTGGGCAACATAGCACAACCTGATCTCTACAAAATAAGTACAAACATTAGACGGGCATGATGGTGAGTGCCTGTGGTCCCAACTACTCTGGAGGCTGAGATGGGAGGATGCACCTCAAAACTGCAATGAGCCAAGGTCATACCATTGAAGCCGGGGAACAGAGTGAGACCCTGTCTAAATAAATAAATAAATATCATTTACGAAAAAGATTCTCTAGTCAGAATTAACACCTCAACTAGTCACATATCAGGAAGCTACATTACAGCTACTTAATATACAAAGGGACACCTTTTCACCAGTCACTGTCTTCTGATATTTCTGTTCCAGAATCATACAGACTCTCCCTTCCCTACACTCCCCATCCCATCATTTCTTCTGACCATGGAAATAGAATTTGTTGAACACCAGAAATGTGTTGCTATGGTGGTGCACAAACCATAACATTTGCTGTTGTCCAGCTGAAGGTATGAAGCCGGCTGGTGACTGGCTAGCAAATGCCTGTTCTGTAGCCCTGACTTCTCCACTAACTCCCTTCTCTCCTTTCCTAGCCTCTCTAAGTTTCTGAAGGGATAATTTCAGAGGTTCCACATAACTGTTGAGGCCTACAGTAGACACGGCAAGAGAAGATCCTCTCCACTGGTCATTTCCAATTCTCTTAGTCTCGGTCATTTGCTGCTGATGTTACAAAGCTGATGAATGCACATACACATTCTCGAACACTTTCTTGGGCATTTCCCATTTGAGATATGGCATGTTTCATTATCCTTGTGACACGTGCAGTAAAACAATGTATATCTCATTCTCTGCAACTTTCTTTTGAACGATTTGTATCTTCATGACCATTCATGCCATCCTCACTGTCACCATGAGGCTGTATAACGTAATGACTCCTCCAGTGCAGTCTTCAGAAATTCCCAGCGCAGAAGCCCGTGTCATGCAGCGGTCTCCATTCGCTCCAGTGCAGCTCTGGCTGGCTCCCATGTCTCATCAGCTGTTTAGTTGGACAGGAAATGGCTTCAAGGGAACCAGTTCCCGTGTGGAGCTCTGCTTCCAAGACTCAGCCTCCCCTCCCTTCCTCCTTCCCATGCTAATGCTTTTTTCTTCTTCTTTTTTCCTTCTTTCTTTTCTTTCTTTCTTTTTTTTACACGCATTCTGTCACCCAGGCTGGAGTGCAATGGTGTGATCTCGGCTCACTGCAGCCTCCACCTCCCTAGTTCAAGCAATTCTCCGTGCCTCAGCCTCCCAAGTAGCTAAGGTTATAGGTGTGCACCACCATGCCCAGCTAATTTTTTGTATTTTTAGTAGAGATGAGGTTTCGCCACATTGCCCAGGCTGGTCTCGAACTTGTGAGCTCAAGCAATCTGCCCACCTCGGCCTCACAAAGTGGTAGGATTACAGGTGTGAGCCACCATGCCAGGCCCCATGTTAATGCTTCTAAAGTTTGTCTTCACACCTTTAGAAATTCCTTCAGTACACCCTTTGGGACTTCCTCTAGTGAGTGTCTACTGTTGGCAAACTCTCCCATCTAAACATTGCCTTATTTCTCCTCAATTCCTGAAGGATATTTTGGCTAGCAGCTATATTCTTTTAAATGTTGAATATACCAGTACAATAGCTTCTGCTTTCCACGGTTGCTATTGAGACATTAGCTGTCAGTTTATCTCTCTCTGCTGATTACATGTACAAATTTCTCTGTACCTGTCTACTTTTTGTGTTGCTCAATTTGCTGGCCTTAAGTTTCATTTT
>NW_016107320.1:14621259-14635906 GCF_001604975.1 Cebus imitator
TTTTTTTTTTTTTTGAGATGGAGTCTTGCTCTGTTGCCCAAGCTGGAGTGTGCAGTTGTGTGATCTTGGCTCACTGCAACCTCCATCTCCTGATTCAAGCAATTCTCCTGCCTCAGCCTCCCAAGCAGCTAATTTTTGTATTTTTAGTAGAAACAGAATTTCACCATGTTGGCCAGGCTGGTCTCAAACTCCTGACCTCAGGTAATTCACCCGCCTCAGCCTCCCAAAGTGCTGGGATTATAGGCTTGAGCCACCACACCCAGCTGCAGTTTTTAAACTTTTTATTTTCTTCCTCAAGAGAATGAGAAGAAAAGTCAAATGTAAGCTTTAGAAGTCTTGCCCAATGGCCAGTCTGGAAATATTCTCCATAAACATTCACCAGAAGTGGCCAGTGACCATGGGTTCCTTTTGGTGAGAGGAATTGATGGGGTCAGGAATGGGAGGAAAGCATATTTCTCATTAGATACCTTGCTGAACTTTGTAAATTGTTTGCCAAATTTGTTTCTTACCTAGACTATATAAATTAAATAATTTCTTTAAAAATAATTGACAAAATTTTTTAGAGGCTTAATTGATGCTGATTATAAGACATCCAGTAGAAATATGAGGCTTTAAAAGTGGGGACTGGCCAGGCGCAGTGCCTCATGCCTATAATCCCAACACTTTGAGAATCTGAGACAGGAAGATTGCTTGAGCCTAGATATTTGAGACTAGCAAGGGCAATATAGTGAGACCCTATCTTTAAAAAAAGAAAAATTTGCTGGGTATGGTGGTGCGTGTGCCTGTAGTCCCAGCTACTTGTCAGGTTGAGGTGGGAAGATCACTTGAACCCAGGAGGGTTGCAGTGAGGAGTGATGGCACTACTGCACTCCAGCCTGGGTGACAGAGCCTGTCCCAAAATCAATAAATAAAAGAATGACACCAGAGAGATACAGTTCGGTGGTCATGACCATGGCTTGTCTAGTTGAATCTACTGGAGTGGATTGTGTGTCTACAATGCCTTGCCCTGTATGTCAGTAATGAATCACTGGCCACGTGACTTCCCTGAGGCGGGTTGGTAGGGAATGTTAAGAATATCATGTGAAAATACTGGAGTCATTCTAGGTGTGAGGCTTTACAACATTGACCCAATGCAATGATTTTCTGAGTTTTGCATTGTTTAAAAGCTATTTCCCAGTGTAAAACCTAAATTTCTACTCCTGAAAAGTTTAAAAAGCAAGTTTCTTGAGGTTTCCCCAGCAAAATAATAAGACTTAAACACAAAATTTTGAAAAGATGAAGGTAAATTAATCAAGAACAGACGTTATATTTTTCTTGAGATTCATGTGGGTTTGAAAGGGAACGCTGCCTGACCAATAGGTTTTGTGTTTAGCTCAACAATGAGAACAGGATCATCGGAAGACATTTAGCCAGGCACTAAATGGAGCTGGCCTTGGCCATTTGGGCAGAAGTTTAATCCTTGATGTTATTTTTCTACTTCGCTAGAAAGTCCCGTGGAAGGAAAAGCCACACGGGGAGGTTTCATCATATTTATGTTTAGATCTTCTGGGTCCCCAGCAGGATAATGTCATTGGCTTCTGGGAACTGCCCTTCTTAGCCAAAATGCCCACATTAAATGTGAAAGCAGGGCAACTTACACAGTCCTCCTTCACCAGCTCTGAACTGGTAGAGGAGGAAGTTCTCTATGTGGTACTCTCTCAACAGTCTTCAGAGTCAGCTCCCACAATACACTGATATTCTTCAAGATAAACCAGTTGGGGATAATGAAAAGAATATCAGATTCAGAATCAGAATATTTAGCTCTATTAATTTTATTAATAGCTGTGTAACCATTATAACTATGCTATACGCTATCATGCTATTTTGGGCAAAATTTTCTTGTTTTTCTTCTTGTTTTTTTTTTTGGTTTGTTTTGTTTTTTTGAGACAAGGTCTTTCTTTGTTGCCTGGGCTGGAGTACAGTGTCACAGTCATGATCATAGCTGACTGCAGCCACAGCCTCCAATTCCTGGGTTCCCACAATCCTCCTACCTCAGCCTCCCGAAGTGCTGGGATTACAGGCAGGAGCCACCATTCCCAACTTCTATGCTTTTAAGAAATAAAATATTTAATTATATATAATATAGAATATATAAGTTGAATATATAGAATAATTGTAAAATAAATACCCTCATACCCAGCTTCCACCTTAAGAAACAGATTATTACCAAAAACTGTTGCAACCTTCTGTGTTCTTATTTTCAACTTCATTCTCCCAAAACATTTCTTCCAGGTGTCATTATCTTATTATATTAATCATTCTCTTTCACTACTGAAAAAGTATTCCTAAATGGCATTTTATCATATGTTATTTTGTTTTGTATGGTTTTGAACCTTGTTTAAAAACAATTAAAATTTATGAATTTCTTCCTGCAATTTTCCTGTCTCACTAAGGGTCATCCACATTGATCATACAGATAGAGCACGTCTTCACCACTATACAGCATCATTTTGTGCAAATAAACTATGATTAACATATTCTGTACTTATATCTGTTTGTTTGTTTTGAGTTTGTTTTGCTAGGAAAAGCGATGTCATTACATATATTCATGCCCATAGCTATAGGTTTTCTGTAGGGTGGACACCAGGGAGTTGAATTGTTCAACAGGACTGTACATGCATCTTGAATTTTACTGGCCAACACCAATTTGTTCTTCACAATGTTTGAACTATGTTGAAATTCCACCCCCCATCACATTTAATGTTGTTAACTTCATTTCTTCATTCACTCATTCATTCAGTCAGTCTTTTATTTATTTGTTTGTTGCCAGTCCAGTGGGTGTATAATGGTGCTTCATCATGGTTTTACTTTGCATTTCTCTGATTTCCTTTTTTAATTTTTTAAAAATTATTTTTATACAGAAACAGGGTCTCACTACATTGCCCAGGCTTCTCTTGAACTCCTGGCTTCAAATGATCCTCCACCTTGACCCTTCAAAGTAACAAGATTGATTATAGGCATGTGTCACTGTGCCCAGCTGATTGCCCTGATTTCTGATGAGTAAACAATCTCCTCTCTTTCTCTCTCTCTCTCTCTCTCTATGTGTGTGTGTGTGTGCATGTGTGTGTGTATATGGTTACTCTTCATTCATGCCTATTTTCTGTAAAATAAGTGTCTTTCCTCATTTTTTTTTTTTTTTTTGAGACAGAGTCTCGCTCTGTTGCCCAGGCTGGGGTGCAGTGGAGCGATCTCAGCTCACCACAACTTCCACCTCCTGGGTTGGTTCAAGCAATTCTCCTGCTTCAGCCTCCCAAGTAGCTGCGACTACAGGTGCATGCCACCATGCCCAGCTAATTTTTGTATTTTTAGTAGAGATGGGGTTTCATTATATTGGCTAGGCTGGTCTTGAACTCCTGACCTTGTGATCAGCCCACTTCAGCCTCCTAAAGTGCTAGAATTACAGGCTTGAGCCACTGCTCCCAGCCGTCTTTCCCCATTTTTATATTAATTAGGCTTTTACCTTACTTGTTGATTTTGTATAAGTTTTTTGTACAATCTGGAGCCTGATTTTTGTTAATTATGTGTGTTGTAAATGTTACAGTTCATCGTATGCCTTTTGAAAGTAAAAGTTCTTAATTTAAATATCGTCAACCTATCAATCATTTGTAAAAGTTTGTGGTTTAAGAGGCCATACATAAGAAATTATTCCACCATCATGTCATAAATACTTTTTTTTTTTTTTTTTTGTGACAGATCTTTGCTCTGTTGCCCAGGCTAAAGTGCTTGATCTCGGCTTGATCTCTGCTCACTGCAAACTCTACCTCCTGGGTTCAGTGATTCTCCTGCTTCAGCCTCCTAAATAGCTGGGATTATAAGTGTGTGCCACCACACTAGACTAATTTTTGTATTTTTAGTAGAGACAGATTTTCACTCTGTTGGCTAGGCCGATCTCAAACTCCTTATCTCAAGCAATCTGCCTGCCTCGGCCTCCCAAAGTTCTGGGATTATAGGTGTGAACTGCCATGTCTGGGCCATAAATACATTTGTATGTATTTTCTTCTAAAGTTTTGTCTTTCACTTTTAAGTTATTAATTCATATATAATCACCACTTACTATTTATAATTATCTGTAAGTAGTATGAGATAAGAAATAAATTCTATGCCCCTCCTACAGATAAGCACAAACCTGCAGTATTAGCACAGTCCTATGTCAGATTTTCTAAAATGAATGTGTGTGTTTTCTACGCTCTCTGTTCTGTTTCATCTGTCTTTCCCTGCAACAATATCATCTACCTTAAAAACTCTAGCTTCGAAGTATTCCTCAGTTTCAAGTAGAGCAAGCCCTGTTGAATCAGCTAGCCAAGTTCCATTTTAAAAATCTATGTTGGAGCTGGGTGTAGTGGCTCACACCTGTAATCCCAGCACTTTGGGAGGTCAAGGCGGGCGGATCACTTGAGGTCAGGAGTTTAAGACCAACCCGGTAAACATGGCAAAACCCCATCCCTACTAAAAATACAAAAATTAGCTGGGCATTGGGCTCCTGAATTCTAGCTACTTGGGAGGCTCAGGCAGGAGCATTGCTTGAACTTGGCAGGCAGAGGTTGCAGTGAGCCAAGATCACACCACTGCACTCCAGCCTGGGTGACAGAGCAAGACTCCATCTCCAAAAATAAAATAAAAATTTCAGATTGGAAATTTTGCTCAGATTTTATTAAATGTCTACATTAATTTGGAGAAAAATGACATGATTTTGATATTCTATTTAATATTTCTGTATTATGAATAAGTCAAATAGGCAGAGAATGGTATAACATAATAACTAAAATTCCTGGGTGAACTACCTCAAATCATTTCTTCATATTGCTGGATATTCTTCTGTTGTCATATGGTCTGAAATACTAGAGAACTCTTCTCTTCAATATATTTCTTCTTTTAGATATTCATATTGAGTTTTCCTGCCTATGAACATGGTATTAGAGAATATATCTCTTTGGGAGGCCAAGGTGGGTGGATCACCTGAGGTCAGGAGTTTGAAACAAGCCTTGCCAATGTGGCAAAATCCCATCTCTGCTAAAAACACAAAGATTAACTGGACATGGTGATGCATGCCTATAGTCCCAGCTACTTGAGAGACTTAGGCAGGAGAATTGCTTGAATCCAGGAGGTGGAGGTTGCAGTGAGCCAAGACCGTGCCACTGCACTCCAGCCTGGGCAACAGAGTAAGACTCTGTCTCAAAAAAAATAAATAAATTTAAAAACAAGACTATATCCTTTAATTTACTAGTTTTTCTTCAGTTTCTTTCAAGCTAAGAGGCTTACCTATCTTCTGCTTTATTCATAGTTACTTGATATTTTTGTTTCTCATTAATACAGTGTCTTTCAATTTAACTGCCTCTTACCTATTCATTGCCAATTTAAAAAATGATATTGATATTTGAATATTAACCTTAAACCTAGCACCTTGGTAAACACTATTATCCATTATAATAATTATCAGTAGATTATATGTGTTTTTTATTTATAAATTATATTGTTTGAGTAGAATGCTTTGTTTCTTCATTTATAAAATTAACAATTCTTATTTCTTTTTAATTTTTTTTCTTATTGTCCTGGCTAGGACCTCTAACACAGTATTGAGTGGAAGTGCTGATCCTTGTTTAGTTTCACATTTAAAAAAATTGTTTTTAATACTTTACTGTTAAGTATAATATATACCATAGGCTTTTCTGTGGTTTCTTTTTATCCATTTAAGAACATTATTCCTAATTAGCTGAACTTTTCTGCATGTCTGTTTTAATCATGAATGGATTTTTTACTTCTATTGAAATTGTTTTACATAAAATATATTTTACCCCTGTTGAAATGATTATTTCACTTTACCTCCTTTAATATGTTAAGTTGGGCAAAATATTAAAGTATTACCAGTCATTCTGCTTCAGCAAAAAGCGGTAGTTTCATATCAGCTTTGGTGAAAATACAGCATCAAATAAGTAAGACATAGAAATAGGACCCAGTAAAAATCTTGCGCATAGGGCATTGTCACATGTGAGCAGGCCGGCTGTGGCTCGACGGAGGAGCATCTGGAGGCTGAAGGAAGACGTGAGTCACCAGGATCAGGAGAACTTCAGAGAAATTAGGGAGCAAGAAAAAGAAATAGGAGCAAAGGCTATTTGTGATGGTAGAAAAACGAAGTTGATGGTATGGAGATATTATTATTTAGGTCTCACATCAAAGATGTAGATACATAGATAGCCTGATTGATTGATATCTCAGAAACAGACAAAGACAGAGACCTCAGTAAGATAGACATATGCCAGGTGACAGAATTCAGAGGTCTTACTATGAAAACAATAGAACAACCTTCAAAAGTTGATGAAAAGAAATTTAGTACAAATAAGAGGGCAGGTTTCCTTACATTACAATTTAATAAACTGGAAGAATCGATTATACCTGAACATTGGAATAGATAAAAAATAGCTGTTTCTATTACCAAAGGCAGCTAAACATGAAGCTAAGTGAACCTGTCTCTGACCTAGTGTGGCAATCCCTGGGCAAGGGACACTTGCTCCGCTCCTGTGTCCTTTGCGGAATATTCAGACCTTCAATTGCGCATCGATGAATTTAGTTTTCATCTCTTGTGAAAGCCTTGAGAGAGGTGATTCTGTCTGCTTTTCTTCTCTTCCCTTCCCTCATTTTCTCAAACATCGCCTGTTTAAAATATTAAATTTTTACAGGT
This sequence comes from Cebus imitator, assembly GCF_001604975.1. Taxonomy (NCBI): domain Eukaryota; kingdom Metazoa; phylum Chordata; class Mammalia; order Primates; family Cebidae; genus Cebus; species Cebus imitator. The sequence continues at coordinate 14,627,975 of NW_016107320.1, forward strand.
GGCCTTGATCTCTTTTTAGCTGTTATTTTAAGTACAAATAGAAAAGGCCAACATATGGCATAGTTTAGAAGTTCTGGGAGCACCCATGAGGCGAACTGCAGAAGGGAACATTCTATCCCTCTTCTGCTGTAGCTTTCATTCCAGCTTTGGTGCATATCAGATAGAGAAGGAGCTCTGGGAGAGCAGCAGGGCCCAGGCACATGTAACCAATTGCTTTCTTTGCCTCTAATAAAGTTCACATTTTGATTGCTTCTCCAGATTATGTAGATCCAGACATATTTTATGCAGTCATCCGGATCTTTCTCTCTGGGTAAGTATAGTTCAGTTATTTTCCTGTGTGAGGTGCCTGTAGCATTGACTGAATGTACAAGGTGAGAAACAGACAGAAACTTCTTAGCCTAAGAAACATACCAACTGACCCTTGCTGGGATCCCTCTCAGATAAAAGAAGTAGGATACCATCTGCACGATAAATAACACTGAGGACTAAAGATTGAAGTTCAGAGTGATTGTCCCTAGGCAATTTAGATCCATTTGTATTCACTCTTCTTAGAATTCTAGCTCAATGACAGAAGGAGAAGAAAAACGCAGTATGTCACTCACACAGTTCTATCACTTACATATATCTACTTTTTCCTCTTGTTATGAAGGCATGTAGAGGGGTGAATAGTGAAGTACAGGGTTGGACAGCATAGACTCTCCTTCTAAAGTTCCTGGATGAACTAGACTGTGGTTTGAATGAATGTGTCCCTCCACAATTCATATGTTAAAAACTAATTGTGACAGGCCCGTATTCGAAGGTGGGGCCTATGGGAGGTGATTATGTCTCCTGTGAGAGGAGAAAACAACCCCCATGAATGGAATTAATGCCCTTATAAAGGGCTGGAGGGAACTCCCCTGGCCCGTTTTACCCTTTTCCCTTCCATTCCTTGTCCTTTCCACTATGTGAGGACAGGAGTTGAGGACATTGGAAGTGGAGACCAGGCCCTCACCAGATACTGCACTTACCAGCATCTTGGTCTTGGACTTCCCAGCCTCCAGAACTGTGAGAAATAAATTTCTGTTATAGGTAGTCCCCAACTCAATACGGTTTCACATATGATTTTTTTGACTTTATGTTGGTTCAAAAGCATACATACTCAGTAGAAACTGCTCTGAGTGCCCATATGACCATTCTGTTTTTCACATTTGGTACAGTATTTAATAAATTCCATAGGATATTCAACACATTGACAGAAGATAAGCTTTGTGTTAGGTGATTTTGCCCAACTGTAAGCTAATGTAAGTGTTCTGAGCATGTTTAAGGGCAGCTAGGCTAAGCTATGGGGTCTAGTGGGCCAGGTATATTAAATGCATTTTTGCCCTGTGATATTTTCAGTTTACAACGGGTTTATCAGGACATAACCCATTGTGAGTTAAGGAACATCTATATTTACAAATTACCCAGTCTAATGTATTTGATTGTAGAAGCAGAAACAGACTAAGACACTACCCCAAACCATTTTTTTTTCATATTTCCGAGTATTCTTTTGTCATATGGCTTGAAATTTCTTCACATAGAGAATGCTACTTTTATTTTATTTTATTTTATTTTATTTTTGAGACAGAGTCTTGCTCTTGTCACCCAGGCTGGAGTGCAGAGGTAAAATCTCGGCTCACTGCAACCACTGCCTCTGGGTTCAAACAATTCTCCTGCCTCAGCCTCCCAAGTAGCTGGGATTAGAGGCAGCCACCACCAAGCCCGGCTAATTTTTGTATTTTTAGTAGAGACAGAGTTTTGCCATGTTGATCAGGCTGGTCTGGAACTCCTCACCTCAGGTGATCTGTCTGCCTTGGTCTCTCTAAGTGTTGGAATTACAAGCGTGAGCCACTGCGGCTGGCTGAGGACTCTACGTTTATATATATGCTTTGCTTAAACAGATGAACCATTCTTTCCTTGACATGTTTTAATCAGATTGCCTTCCTATTAACTTTGAAAAATTAAGTTTTTTATTTGTTTTTGTTCAATTTTTAAACAGTGAAAAATGAAAGGTAGAGAGGCAATGGATGGATGAGCTGAATATGTCAGATAGATACCATCTAGTGGGCCATTTTATTAACTGAGAGATCCCAAAGTGCTATCAATAGAAATAATCTGAAGAAGTGTCTGGATACAGCAAGAGACATGCAAATGCTAAACATCAATTACTGATATATTGCATTGGTGCAAGGACAGAGAAGCAACACATACTAAGTGTTTTCTTTAGATTGGGTGGGTCTGATGTGTGAAGCGCTTCAAATGGAGTCCAGCCTGGGAGGGAGTGGGAACGGAATCCTCCTTGTAAAGGGTGCAGAGTGGAAGCAAGACAGTTTCCAAGGTTGACAGTAATAGGTGCATGGTTTATGGGCGAAAGGGAAAACAAAAAGAAGGGTGCAGAAATGGAGCTGCTGGAAGTGTGCCTCAGAATTTAGACTTTCTCTGTAAACCTTTGATAGGATTAGAAAGAGAAAAATGGACCATTTTTTAAAAAGTTGCATGCTACCACATAGCAGACTTATACTACAGATGCAGAAAGGCTGGGATTTAGGAAGCACCCAATTCTGGAAAGTCCCTTTGTGCTTCACACTGCTCTCTAAATCTGTATGTTTTCTCTTGTTGCATAACAATTTACCATAAATTTAGCAGCTTAATACTGTACGCATTCATTGTTTCACAATTCTGTAAGTCAGAATCATAGGCAAGCTCAGCTGGGTTTTCTACTTAGGGTCTCAAAAGGCTGAAGTCAATTTATCTGTTGGGCTAGGCTTTTAACTGAAGATCTGGGGAAGAATTCCCTTCAAAACTCATTTAGGTTGCTGTCAGAATTCAGTGTTTTGTGGTTCTAGAGCTGAGATCTGTTTCCTTGCTGGCTGTAGGACAGGCGTTACTCCCAGCTTCTTGAGGCACCCAGTATTCCTTGTCACGTGTTTTATTTCATCTCAGTATTGGTACTTTGTTTGTTTGTTTGTTTTGAGACAGAGTCTTGCCCTTGCCGCCCAGGCTGGAGTGCAGTGGCGCGAACTTGGCTTACTGCAACCTCCGTCTCCCTGGGTTCAAGTGATTCTCCTGCCTCAGTCTCCTGAGTAGCTGGGATTACAGATGCCCACCACCATGCTGGCTGATTTTTGTATTTTTAGTAGAGATGGGATCTCATCATTTTGGCCAGGCTGGTCTGGAACTCCTGACCTCAAGAGGTCTGCCCGTCTTGGCCTCCCAAAGTGCTGGGATTTCAGGCATGAGCCACCACACCTGGCCTTTTTGCTTACTTTTTAAAAAACATTTTTATTCAGAAAAATGGCGATATATCATGTGTAGATGATACGTATTTATTCCTTTCAGTTTCCACTCACATTAAATTCCTCAAGGAGGTTCACCTTTGAAAAAAAAACAGGCAAAAAAAAAGTCATCTCTCTTTTTTTTTTACTAAAATCTCCTCTTTGCTTGGGGTTACTAGAAAGTTGCTGCAAAAAAGGCTTAAAAATATCTTGCCTGCAGATATTTGAAAGGAAAATGGTTCCTCTGCTTTCACAGTAGCATCTTGGACCTGAGAATGTATGGGAGCAATATTTGGTCTACTCAAAGAAACACAATTTCCCTTCCTCAGACTAGAATTACCAAGCTAGAGAACATGACTTTTGAAAGTAGAGTGCTTCTTTTATCTTTTTTGACTTTTACGCTGATGTTTTCTCTGTCACCGTCAATGTGACATCCTCTTCAAGGTGAGGCACTGGAGGCAGATTGATTAATGTCACTTGGCCATTTGAGACATTGGATGGCATCTTAAGCTGGCCATGTTCTTTCAAGAACTATGCTTGGGTCTACATATGCTGGATATATAATACATGCTTACAGGATGCTATTTTTATATTTTTGAAACAAAGTCTTGCTCTTGCTGCCCAGGCTGGAATGCAGTGGCACAATCTTGGCTCACTGCAACCTCTGCCTCCTGGTTCAAGCCATTCTTCTGCCTCAGTCTCCTTAGCAGCTGGGATTACAGGCACCCACCACCACGCCTACCTGTAATCCCAGCTACTCAGGAGGCTGAGGCAGGAGAATTACTTGAACCTGAGAGGTGGAGGTTGGGGCAAGCCGAGATTACGCCATTGCACTCCAACCTGGACAACAAGAATGAAAAAACTGTTTTAAAAAAAATTGTACACATTTAAGGTGTACAATGTGATGTTTTGATATATGTATACATGGTGAGGTAATTACCACAATCAACTCTGTAAAAAAAAAAAAAAAAAGACAGAAGAGTGAGGTGATAACAGAGACTGGATCATGTAGAGCTTTGCCAGCTTCTTTTCTGAGAGAGATGGACCACACTGACACTCTTTGAAAAGAATAACAACATGATCTGTCTTCGGCTGAAACTCATCTCTGTATTGACTAAGTAGGAAATAGACTCTGAGAATAAAGATGGTAGCAGGGAAAATATTTGAGAAGCCATCATGACAGTCCGGGGTGGTGGCTTTCACTAGGGTAGAAGGGTTAAAGTGTTGAGAAATGGTCAGATTCTGGATATATACCGAAATCAAAGTTGATAGAAAGATATGAGTCAAAGATAATTTTCAGGTTTTTGGGGCCTGGTTCACTGAGAAAACAGAGCCATCATTTACTCCAATGAGGAAGAGTGTAGGAGGAAGAAGTCTAGCACAGAAGAAAGGAAATCAGGAAATCAGTTTGGGGACACACTCACGTCAAGTAGTCAGTTGGATGTTCCAGTCGAGAATATAGGGGAGAGGTCCAGCTAGAGGTGTAAATAGCTTTTTATACTTGTAAATAGTCAGGATATAGGTTTTTTTGTTTTGTTTTGTTTTGTTTTTGTTTTTGAGACAGTCTCTCTCTATTGCCCAGGCTGGAGTGCAGTGGGACAATCTCAGCTCACTGCAACCTCAGCCTCCAGGTTCAAGTGATTCTCCTGCCTCAGTCTCCCCAGTAGCTGGGACAACAGGTATGCAACACTACACCAGGCTAATTTTTGTATTTTTAATGGAATTTTCACTGTGCTGACCAGGCTGGTGTCGAACTCCTGGCCACAAGTGATCCTCCCACCAGGGCCTCCCAAAGTGCTGGGATTATAGGTGTGAGCCATGGCATGCAGCCCCCAGAATATAATTGTTTTCTAAATCCATGAGGCTAGATAAGACCATTTGGGAACTGAGAGTAGGAGCAGTCCAAGGACTGACATTTTGAGACTGCAACATTTAGCAGTAGTCAAGATGGGAAGGAGCTAGTCAAAGAGCCCCAATGACTACATAAGACCATCACCCAGATTACAAAGACAAATCCAAACAAGTGTGTCCATATCTCACCCAATAGCAGTTACGTCTTTCATATTTCTTCCCCATAAAATGTTGTTCATCAACTTTATTAAACCAGCGTCTTAACATTTGACAAGTCACAAAACCTCTCTAGAACCTATTTTATTCAACTGTAGGAAGCACATACAAATTGGGAAAACTAAGCCTCAGAGAGATTTGTACAACATTACATAGTAATGAAAGGAGAGCAGGGATTTCAACTCACTCTAAATAATATGAGAAAATGGCTAGTGTTCATTGAATGCTTAACGTGCCAGGCCCTGGGCGGGTATTATTTATTAGTTCTCACAATAATCCAATAAGGTAGATACTAATGTACTCAGATGAGAAAGCTGAGGATCAGAGAGGTGAATTAACTAAGCCAAGGCTCACTGTTAATACACAGCAAAGCTGAGATTAAATCCCGTATTTGCTTGAGGTAGTGGTCTTGCTCCCATCAGCTGCAGCCTGTGAGGACCTTGCAGTAGGAACCTCTCCTTTCCTCTTCCCACCATTCTCCTGCACTGCTTTCTGTACCTCATCTCTTTCCAGAGTGATATTGCCCCAATTGCAAAGGCCACTGTGCTGTTTATCCAGTGAAGCCATAGCACAGCCAACCCAAAGAGCCCCCAGTGAAGACAACCTGGCTCCTTACAGCACTTCCAACTTAGAGCAGTATTTGAAAAATATAATGAACAGCAAACATGGCAGTCTGTCTGTGGCTATTGTATGTGTACATGGTGTGTGCGTGTGTCCCTTCTCTTGAGCAAAATGACTTCTAGAATTATAGGAAAAAGGCGACTTATCAATGTAAATCTGTTATTTAAACTCATAACAGAGAAGGTGGCTTGTTTCTGGCTTTAAGAGGAAAAGACGATATTCCTTAGTAAAAATGGAAATCCACATACGGGGTTCTTGTAAAATGAAGTTAGAGAATTGCAGGTTTGGGGATCAACTTCCGGTTCTATCATCCTTTAACAGTACGACCCTGAGACCTTAATTGCTTTGAGTCTTTGTTACTTTACCTATGAAATGAAGTATATAAAAAAAAACCCCAGTCAAGACGGACAAATCACCTGAGGTTGGGAGTTCGAGACCAGCCTGAGCAAATTGGAGAAACCCTGTCTCTACTAAAAATACAAAATTAGCCGGTCGTGGTGGTGTATGCCTATAATCTCAGCTACTCAGGAGGCTGATGCAGGAGAATCTCTTGAACCCGGGAGGCTGAGGTTGCAGTGAACCGAGATCACGCCATTGCACTCCAGCCTGGACAACAGGAGTGAAATGCCGTAAAAAAAAACAACAATATGTTCTGATCTACACACAAGAGGTCAAATGAGAAAATGAATGTGAAGATGTTTTATAAACCATACAGCATGGTACGTGCAAATGTGACATAAGCTTGTTCTTGTTTTAGACTCATTATAAAGTCACCCACACACTCTGTGATTGTTCAAGACTGTGCAAAGTCAGACACAGGAAAATGAGTGAAACAGATGGAGGCATAAAGGGGGGGACTCAGAGAAAACAGTGAAAAACGCAATCAGAAAGACAAAGAAGGAAAGGAAAGGTGGGGAGGAGAAGAGGAGGAAGGGGAAGGGAGGGGAGGAGAGAAGAACAGTTAGTTCGTGGAGCGTGGCGGACAGCTCAGTCCCAGCCTGTCTGCATGTCCCTGACTTCAGCTTCTGGTGAGGCGCAGGCTTGCTCTGTGCTGCCTGCTGTTACTCTTCTCATCCACCCTTCTTATCAATACCTGTGGTCAACAAAGTATTCGATAAAGGTATCCTCAAAGTCAGGTGGCATCTGTAGATTACAGATTGCAAAGTTGAGTAATACCTAGAATTGGTAGTTTAGTGTGGTGACTTCTTAACAATTATCACTGTTTCAGGGAAGGGCAAAGGGGTGTGTGTGTGTGTGTGTGTGTGCTTATTTGTGTGTATCCGTGTATCTAATTGTGGATGTTTGTGTATATTTGTGAGGCTTTTTACTTGTCAAAGTTTTAAGTATCTGGTCATCAAGGTTGATATTAGCAAAGGAAGTGAAGAAAATTTTTCCAGAGCCCCTAAAATGTTCCTGTTGATCAGCACTGATGGCATCTTTATAACTGAGTATTTGCAATAAATATGCCGTGGGACCAGTGCCACAAATTCTTCTCTAAATAGCCTTTACCTCTCTGGAATAACCCTTTAGATGAGGAAGAAAAGGGCTGTGATTTTATAGCTTGTTATGAAGCGTGAGTCCAGATGATGCTTCAGTACTTACCCTACAAAGATGCCTAGTCCCTCACCCTAAAATTACCATTGAAATCATGTTCCCTTTCTTGTTCACTCTATTTCCATGTCAGAAAATGTACCGTTAACTCCCTGCACCCTTTCTTCTCTCTCACTTTTACTCTTGCTTAGATGGAAAGATAACCCAGCAATGCCTGCAGGGCTGATGTACGAAGGAGTCTCCAAAGAGCCCCTGAAATATTCCGGCGGGAGTGCAGCACAGAGCACGGTGCTTCATGCCTTTGATGAGTTCTTGGGCATTCGTCATAGCAAGGAAAGTGGTAAGTCAGATATTTTTTTCCCCCTTAAGAGGAGAGGGAGTAAGAGCAGAGGTGTTTTTT
>NW_016107320.1:14635951-14644481 GCF_001604975.1 Cebus imitator
TTCCAATTGATAAAACCAAGTATAAATTAAAATGTCATGAAGCTTATACTTCTCTAAGTCAGCCAAGAAACTGCATGACTGCCAAATGTTTTTGTGTCAAGTCAATTAATATCGGAATATCAGATCTCAGCAGGATCTTGGGTGTTACTTCCAAATCTTAAAATTGTGCTCTATTTCCAGCTGTTCACTAACACTTTGGTTTGGATCTTTAGGCACTGGCTACCTTTTTCTGAGATGGGGGAGAGATGTAGAGTTTGCAGGCTGTGAGTCTGGGCCAGCTGGAAACAGGCCTGGGCTCTTCCAATAAAGTCCCTTCCCACAAAATGGTGCGACCTCTAGCCAAATCTATTTAGACCAGCAGAGGGATCTATCAGCCCGGAAGCTGGAAATTGCTCATTTTCTTACCTGCCAGTATCAAGTTAAGTTTTTAACAGTTGCAAAAGAGATGCTTCCTACAATGAAGTTTTCAAGTTGGATTAGAAAAAAAAGCATCACTAGAACTTTGTGTCATAGATTCAAGTCAGTTCTCTAGAACTGTGGTAATTTTTATGGATTTTGGCATTTGGTGATGTTGAGTTGACTTACCATGCATAATATTAAACACATAATGAATTTCCTGTAAATATCTATTGATTTGATTTTTAAACCACTTGGCTTCAAGAGATGATTTTTTTTTCTTTTAAGAGTCTAGCTCTGTCACCCAGGCTGGAGCACAATGGCATGATCTTGGCTCACTGCAACCTCTGCCTCCTGGGTTCAAGCAATTCTCCTGCCTCCGCCTCCCAAGTAGCTGAAACTATAGGCACACACCACCACGCCCAGCTAATTTTTTGTATTTTTAGTAGAAACGGGGTTTCACCGTGTTGGTCAGGCTAGTCTCAAACTCCTGACCTCGTGATCAGCCCATCTCAGCCTCCCAAAGTACTAGGATCCCAGGCATGAGCCATCGTACCCGGCCTCAAGAGGCTCTTACTAAAACAGTGACTCATTCTTTATCTTTTTTGCCTTCATAAGCTCTATATAACTTTCTACTTTTTTCGTGCTTCCTCCAAAACAAAGCAGTAAGGAAAAAAAATTCATCAGAGTTTTCAGCTAGTTCATTTAAGGGTTTATGTCCTATGTTTGCAGATATTCCTCATAGCAGCTAGAAACTGCATACTTTGTTTACATTTGTTATGTAGTAAATATTTATACATTGGCAAATAAATCTAGTTCCAACTCTGTCATCTGAGATGTGCTTACTTCATTTCCTCTTCTCCATCTCCTGTCAACAGTTAGAAATATACATCTGAGTATGTGAAATCTGCAAACAAAAGGGCCAATGTAGATTTGAGTTAGAACACCAGCAACAGTTTCTGGTGCGTTCCTGTCTAAAAAAGCAGACAAGATTGGACACCATGGCTCACGCCTGTAATCCCAGCGCTTTGGAAGTCTGAGGCGAGTGGATTGCTTGAGGCTGGAGTTCAAGACGTGCCTGGGCAGCACAGCAAGAACCTGTCTCTACTAAAAGAAATAGAAAAAATATTAGCTGGGCATGGTGGCGCACACCTGTAGTTTCAGCTACTCAGAAGACTGAGGTGGGAGGATCACTTGAACTCAGGGGCAGAGGTTGCAGTAAGCTGCGATCATGCCACTGCACTCCAGCCTGGGTAACAGAGCAAGACCCTGTCTCAAGAAAAAAAAAGAAGCAGCAGACGATCTCTGCTATATTTCCATGTGGAGCTATGACATTATGCTATATTGTTTCTTTCAGCTGACTTTCTGTACAGAATGAGGGATTACATGCCTCCCTCCCATAAGGCCTTTGTAGAAGACATCCACTCAGCACCTTCCCTGAGGGACTACATCCTGTCTTCTGGACAGGAGTACTTGTTGACAGCCTATAACCAGTGTCTGCAGGCCCTGGCAGAGCTGCGGAGCTATCACATCACCATAGTCACCAAATACATCATCACAGCTGCAGCCAAGGGAAAGTGTGGGAAGCCAAACCAGCTCCCAGGGCCTCCTCAGGCTTTAGAAGACAGGGGCACAGGTGGAACCGCAGTTATGAGCTTCCTTAAGAGTGTCAGGGATAAGACCTTGGAGTCAATCCTTCACCCACGTGGTTAGGAGGCAGCCCATTCCCCGGCAGTGCAGAGCCCCCTGTGGAGGGCAGGTGGGCCTGGAGAATGAGCGTCAGGGTTCTGCCTGGGATCATCCAGGAAGGATCTCAGCCCTATTCATGTTCCTGCTCTACAGAGCATCATATTCTCCTTGTTGAGAGCTGTTGACTTCACAAAAGAGAGTTGATATGGCCAAGACTTTCCTTCCCTACCTGATCACTGCTTAACAGAAAGTATTGTGGATACTTCCTCATGCCGAACCCCTCAGAGGAGTGACTGTACCCCATTCTCTTCACCAAGGAATAGAAAACCAATCTAAATTTCAAAAATCAGATAAAATTGCTTGTGGATACATTACCTGGCTGATTTTCTTAAAAAACAAATTAACAATTCATTAAGTTCAGGCTGAACACTGCCTCCAAGATTAGAACAAGGATTTCTGTGGTCCCAGACCAGCCCTCTTCTCCCTGAATGTGTTGAGTTTGGTGGCAGGTGGTTGGAAATGCTCCAGGGGCAATGTGGAAGAAAGAAGATGCTGACAAATAAGGACTTGGAAGTCACCAGTGCGAAAACGAGCAGTTAATGATATAGGAACAGATGAGGCTTTCCACATGGTACACAGATTTCCAAATTCTATTGTAATGCGTTTCTTTATTTTTAGAAGGATTATTCTGTCTTCCTACTCTGAAAATCTGTATTTGTAAAATGAATGAATGGATTCTTTATAAGTAAATAAGGAAAATGGGAATAAGTAGTAAATTGACGTGTTTAGTGTGGAAATAAATGTAAATGCTTTTATTGACTTCGTTTCTATCTCAAGATTTCATTCCACCTGGCAGCAGAAAATCAGAACCTTTTAATCAGGCCAATTTATTTATTTAATAATTTATGTATTTAGTTTTGAGACAAAGCCTCTCTCTGTCACTCAGGCTAAAGTATGGTGGCACAATCTCAGCTCACTGCAACCTCTACCTCCTGGGTTCAAGCGATTCTCCTTCCTCAGCCTCCTGAGTAGCTGGGATTACAGGTGCCCACCACCATGCCTGGCTAATTCGTTTTGTATTTTCAGTGGAGACGGGTTTTCACCGTGTTGGCCAGGCTGGTCTCAAACTCCTGACCTCAACCGATTGACCCACCTCAGCTTCCCAAAGTGCTGGGATTACAGGCATGAGCCATTGCACCCAGCCAATCAGGCTAATTTAGAATAGAATACACTTCATTAATTCAAGGTTGCCCCCCGCACTCCTTACTGTGCACACACAAACCTGGAATAGCTTCTAAATTCCAGGGGACCTATCTAGTATTCCAGTCACTGAGCAGCCTCTGCCCAAGCTCACGTGTGCTAAGAAGTCTCTCTCCTTACGTGGACACTGGTTAAGTGGAACCTGTAGGCTGTGTCATCATGTCTCAAAGCCCTTCATACTCTTCAGCCCTCGACATCCTATCACAATACCTGGGAAAATATCTGACTACTTCCCACATCCCTAAGGAATATTTGGAGACTGTTATAACCACAGCAACCATCTCCTCTCTCCAGTGCCATGGGGGGAAGAGAATTTTGCAGCCTTGTGAACTCTTGGGGCCCTTGGTAGGAAGCCATGAAGCAGTGTCTTCAACCTGGGGCACAAGGAGGGCTCTTCCTGTCCTGTCTCCACAGGGCTTGGTCTGGCAAAGATGAGGTGGGCAGGAAACACAAGAGCTTCTTCTCAGAGACACTTACAGATGCTCTTCTCTGCTGCTGACACTGCCCTCTCTTCTCTAACCCATAAAGGAGAATCGTTTTCTAGTCTGGATTGGCCAAGTAAGATGCCTGGCTCTGACAGTGTCCTCTCTGCCTGTTATGCAGGTCAGAGTCTCAGCTCAAAGACTTAGACTGCCATAACTTAGAACGCCTTTTCTCTCCACATGCTGTCCTTGTGTTTGAAAAGTCTATTTTGAAGCTCAAAAAGTGAGCATGAATCTATTTATGGCTCTTTGATTTGCTCTGGGATCAGTAAACCCAGATGGTCCTAACTGCTTGGGCTGAGCATGTGCCATAGTCCAAGGATGAGGATGGGTGGCAGGAGAGGACACAAGCACACTGGTGAGTGATCCAGAACATTATTCCTCCCCACTGTCACTCCCAGCTGTACATGACCTTTAGAATAAGACCTATGCTTGAATCCTGACTTTCCTGTTTTTAAAACAATATAGTTTTTGACCAGTTTTAGAAAGTCACTAATTCTCAGATTCCTATTTCTTATAAAATTGAGATGATCAGATGAGTCTCAAGGTAGATACCAATAACAGATATGATAGTGCCTGGCACAGAGGGAAAAAGTCAGCAAAAGTTTATTCGGTAATCAGGTGGGGCTCAGAGCATAGATTGCGTAGATGTCAGTCAAGAGAGAACACTATCTTCCTCCAGCTTCTTGAATCCATAACAATAAAATGGCTGTTTCTCATTCGGATATTTGGGGAAGTAGAAACTGACAAAAGTATGGGCTTTAAGAGCTGAAAAACCAGGCCAAGGGTGGTGGCTCACGCCTGTAATCCCAACACTTTGGGAGGCCAAGGTGGGGGGATCACCTGAAATCAGGAGTTTAAGACCAGCCTGGGCAACATGGCAAAACCCTGTCTTTACTAATAAATAAAAATTAGCTGGTTGTGCTGGCACACTCCTGTAACCATAGCTGCTGGGGAAGCTGAGGCATGAGAATCACTTGAACCCAGGAGGCGGAGGCTGCACTGTGTCAAGATTGTGTCACTGCACTCCAGTCTGGGCAATAGAGTGAGACTCCGTCTCAAAGAAGAAGAAGGAGGAGGAGGAGAAGAAGAGGAGTGTTTCAGAAACTCTTGGAGCATGTGTGGAGTCATGTGTGTATGTACACAGAGGTAAGAAGCAGAATTATGACTGAGGATAAAGGGCTGAAAAACTGTCCCAGGTTCAGATCCCAGGATAGACACACTCTGATGTGGGATTATACTTTAGGTTCACCCAGATAAAATCAAAACCAACGGTACTGTCTAACACATCATGGTTTCTCAATAATTGTAGAATAAATCTGTACCTAGACTGAATGGAATAGAGGGGATATCTAAAGCTCTTGCCTTCAAAGGTGGTTTTCTTCAGAATACTCATCCCTATTGCCCAATGGAGGTGAGGAAAATGCATGTTTTCTTTCAGTCTTAGGGAGCCTGCATCTTCAATTATTCTAAGTCACTCCTACAAATGGATGGAGCAGGTACCACTCGTGTTCCCCAAATTTGTGCTGAAGGTTGCCCAAATTTATGCTGATGTATAGATCTCTCCTTCAGTGACTTGATAAATATTTGAGATTTCTTAATTAAAGCCTTACATCAGGGTTCTCCAGAGAAACAGAACACAATACACACACACACGTGCGTGTATGTGTATGTGTGTGTGCGTGTGTATGTGTGGTCCCTTGGTATCAGTAGAAGATTGATTCCAGGATGCCTGCAGATACCAAAGTTAGTGGATGTTCAAGTCCTTTATATATAAAAGTGTGATATTTGCATGTAACCTACACACACCCTTTTGCATACTTTAAATCACTTCCAGATTGCTAGTAATACTTACGTAAATAGTTACTAATAATCCCATGTAAATAGTTATGGTGTGTTTTTCAATTTGTATTATTTATATTGTCATATTATTACTGTTTATTGTTTCATTTTTTTGAGAAGTTTTCATCTGTGGTTGGTTAAATCTGCAAATGCCAGACATGAAACCCACAGATATGGGGTGGGGGTCCAACTGTGTGTGTGTGTTCGTGTGTGTTTCTGTTTGTGTGTGTGTATGTATATAGAGAGAGAGAGTGAGAGAGAAAATGGAGGCTAGAAATTCCAAAAGCTACAAGATTGGCTGACAAGCCGGAGACCCAGGGAATAGCTGCTGTTGCAGGTTATGTCTGAAGACCATCTGCAAGCAGAATTCCAAATTATTTTCCTTAATTTTTTTATTTTTAATTTTTGTGGTTACATAGGAGATATATATATTTAGGAGGTACATGAAATGTTTTGATACGGGCATGAAATGTGAAAATAGCACATAATGGAGAATGAGGCATCCATCTCCTTATCCTGTGAGTTATAAACAATCAAACTACACTCTTTATTTTAAAATTTACAATTAAATTATTATTGACTATGGTCACACTGCTGTCCTATAAAATAGTAGGTTTTATTCATTCTTTCTATCTATTTTTTTGTGCCCATTAACCATCTCCACCTGCCCCCAGCCTGCAACCACCCTTCCCATTCTTCTATTCTCTGTGTCATGAGTTCAATTGCTTTAATTTTTAGATCTCACAAATAAGTGAGAACATGCAATGTTTGTCTTTCTGTGCCTGGCTTATTTCACTTAACATAATGATCTTCCGTTCCACCTATGTTGTTGCAAATGACAGGATCTCATTCTTTTTATGACTGAATAGTACTCCATTCTAGATATATAACACATTTGCATTATCCATTCATGGAAACTTAGGTTACTTCCAAATCTTAGCTTTCATAAATAATGCTGCAACAAACATAGGAGTGCAGAAATTTCTTGGATATGGTGATTTTCTTTCTTTTGGGTGTATACCCAGCAGTGGGATTGCTGAATCATACGGTGACTTAATTTTTAGTTTTAGATTTTTAAGGAATCTCCAATCTGTTCTCCATGATGGTTGGACTAATATACATTCCCATCAGGAGTGTAGAAGTATTGTATTTTCTCCACGTCTTTGCCAGCATCCCACCATTTGTTGTTGCCTGTCTTTTGGATATAACCGATTTTTACTGTAGTGCGATGATATTTCATCATAGTTTTCATTAACATTTCTTTGATCATCAATGATGGGGCCTCACAAACTGGAATCCAAAGATCTTACAACGTACAGAGCACTTTTTCATATGCCTGTTTGCCATCTGTATATCTTCTTTGGAAAAATCTCTATTCAGATCTTTTATCCATTTTTTGATTGGATTATTAGATTTTTATTCCTATAGAGTTGTCTGAGTTCCTTATATATTCTGGTTATTCATCTTTTGTCAATGGGTAGATAGTTTGTAAATATTTTCTCCCATTCTTTGGGTTGTCTCTTCACTTTGTTGATTTTTTTCTTTGCTGTGCAAAAGCTTTTTACCTTGATGTGATCCCATTTATCTATTTTCACTTTGGTTGCCTGTGCTTGTGGGATATTACTAAAAAGATTTTGCCCAGACCAGTGTTCTGAAGATTTCCCCCCAAAGTTTTCTTGTAGTAGTTTCATCATTTGAGGTCTTAAAGTATTTAATCCATTTTGATTTGATTTTGTATATGTTGATAGGAGTCTAGTTTCATTTTGCTGCATATGGATATTCGGTTTTCTCAGCACTATTTATTGAAGAGTTTGTTTTCCTCAGTGCATGTTCTTGGAAGCTTTGTCAAAAATGAGTTCTATGGTAGGTGTGTGGATTTGTTTTTGAGTTCTCTATTCTGTTTCATTGATCTATGTGTCTGTTTTTATGCCAGTGCCATGCTGTTTTGGTTACTGTAGCTCTGTACTATAACATTTGTGGTATAATTTGAAGCCAGGTAATGTGATTCCTCCAGTTTTGTTCTTTTTGCTCAACACTGTTTTGGCTACTCTGGGTCTTTTATGGTTCCATATACATTTTATGGTTGCTTTTTTCTTTTCTGTGAAGAAAGTCATTGCTATTTTGATAGGGATTGCATTGAATCTGCAGGTTACTTTGGGTAATATGGACATCTTAATGGTATTGATTATTCCAATCCATGGCCATGAAATATTTTCCATTTTTTGATGTCCTCTTAAATTCTTTCATGAGAGTCTCTCGATCCAAGATGGCCATTTAGGAACAGCTCAGGATTGCAGCTCCCAGTGAAAGGGCAGAGGGTGAGTGGATGCCGCATTTTTATTGCCCACAGACTAGGAAATTCCCAGGCGGAGGAGCTCCACAGGTCACCAGCGCGGCTGTGCCTGCCGGCACCGCTGTTTGCCCCACGCCGCTGCTGCTTTGTCGGCACCCCGGAGCAGCGGTTCTCCGTACAAAATACACCAGTCCAGGTGCCCTTTTGGCTGGTGATTGGAGCCATGGGAAGTCGCCCATTCGTCTGTTTAAAAAGGGGACTGAGCAGGGAACCAGGACAGTAGATTCCAGGGAAAAAAAAAAAGCGCCACAAACTTCAGTGACACTGTTTAAGCCAGCACAGTGAGTGGCCGCAGGGGAAAACAAACAGACCCCGGCGCCTCCTCAGCAGGCGACTGGAACACCAACTTAAAAAAGGCTCTGAGGCAGGAAGCCAGGCAATCAGGCTCAGCTGATCCCAACCCCACAAAAGAACAGCAATCAGAAACTCTCTGGATTGAGAGTTTCACAGTAAGCGCAGCTGAACCCTGGACGGTCCAGCTCTGTGGGGGAGGGGTGTCCGCCATTAC
>NW_016107320.1:14649771-14700364 GCF_001604975.1 Cebus imitator
GTGGGGAGCTGGGGAGAGATAGCAAGGGGAGAAATGCCAGATGTAGGTGATGGGGAGGAAGGCAGCAAATCACACTGCCACGTGTGTACCTATGCAACAATCTTGCATGTTCTTCACATGAACCCCAAAACCTAAAATGCAATAAAATAAATAAATGGGAAAAAAAATTCTTTCATGAGTGTCTTATAAGTTTTTTTATAGAGATCTTTTACTTCTTTGCTTAAGTATTCATTTTCAGGTGTGGCTATTATAAACAGATTACTTTTTAAAATTTCTTTTTCGCATTGTTCACTGTTAGCATATGGAAAACAATTCCTAATACCTTCTTGCTCAGAGAAGGTCAGTCTTTGTTCTATCAGGTGTTCAACTGATTAGAAGAGGCCTGCCCACATTATGGAAAGCCACTTGCTTTACTTAAAGTCCATCAGTTTAAATGTTAATCTCCTTTAAGAAAAATATCCCCACAGAAACATCTTGAATAATGTTTGACCAAATACCTGGGTACCATGACCCAGACAAGTTGACATTAAATTAATCATCACTGGGGTCCTTAAGAAGAACCTGAAATAAGATAAGCTATGGCATCTGACACACACTCTCCCTTTAGCCTTTTCCAAAGAAAAAGAGTTCTCCTTTCATAATGATGGGGAGGGGGTCAAAAGTGGTGAAGAATGTAGCTGCCCCCTAAGGGATGCCCAGAAGGGAGGCAGCAATGGATTGGAAAGAAGCCTCTGAGAGAGAGGTAGGAAACTCCACTCAGATGAACCTTACTTAGTTTACAGCTAAAGGCTTTCTAAGCTGTGTGATTCCTGTGGTACAAAATCACTGCCTCTCATAATAAAAACTAAAACCCAGTGGTGTGAGGTATGGGATGTAGGGTGACTCTCCACCTGGGAAGAGGTGAGCAGGCCTTAAATTCCTAAAGCTAGTACACAAGATACCTTCACCTTGGCTGCTGCCACTACTCACCACCACCGGGGACAAGGGGATACTGATTCCCTTTAATGTTATGCCTGAGCTGGGATTCCTATAGCGATTCTTTTTGTTTGTTTGTTTGTCTGTTTTTGAGACAGAGTCTTGCTGTATTTGACTAGGTCAGAGTGCAGTGGCACAGTCTCAGCTCACTGCAACCTCTGTTCCCCGGGTTCAAGTGATTCTCATGCCTCAGCCTCCAGAATAGCTGAGATTATAGTCATGTGCTACCACATCTGGCTAGTTTTTGTATTTTTAGTAGAGATGCGTTTTCACCATGTTGGCCAGGCTAATCTTGAACTCCTGAGCTCAAATGATCTGCCCACCTTGGCTTCCCAAAGTGCTGGGAATACAGGGATGAGCCACCATGCCAGACTGATTCCTGCAGTAATTCTAAGGAGAATTTAGTAAAAACAGGGTGATTTTAAAGGCAAGCAAATAAAAAAACACTATAGAAATAACAGCTTGATAACATGTAATGCTCACTCTGTGGTGATCTCAGACCCAATACTGTCCTGATCCCGGGGCTGACTTTAGGTGATGGGAGCTCTCAAACTGGAACCCAAAGATCTCACAATGTACAGAGCAGGAAGTCAAGACAGTGAGGCTCATAGAGTTCTTCTTCCCTTACTGTTAGCTTGAGATTCATTCTTTGTTTTTGTATTTCATTGTCTCCAAAACAGGGTTAAGTGAAATCAAATTAATCAAAAAGGAGAAAGGAAGGAGGAAAATAAAAGGAGGAGAAAGAGAGAGAGAAAGGAAAAAAGGAAGGAAGGAAGGAGAGAAGGAAGGAAGGGAGGGAGGGAGGGAGGGAGCGGAGAGAGAGAAGGGAGAGGGAAAGAAGAAAGAAAGAGAATGAAAAAAAATAAAGAAAAAAGAAATAAAGAAAAGAAAAGAAGTAAAAAGACAAAAAATAAAAAAGAGAAAGAGGAAAGAAATTCTTAAAAACTGTGAGGTCCTTTGTACTCTGGAATACAAAACTTTCTGTATCTATAAGTCATTCATTGCTTCCACAGCAATGATTTTCACCCACCAAATTGTGTCTTGTGCACAGATGTCTTATTTGCTTTGCTAATGGAAAAAAATACTCTTCTTTTTCTTTGTTCACTTAACAGTAAACTTAATAAAGGAGTTGGATATTATTGCTTTCTGAAATGCAATTGCTAGTTAATTTTTGCAGTTTAGCATCTGCTTCCTAGTAACATTAAAAAACTGAGTTCTTGAGTGTAAGCATCATCAAAAATAAGTGCTTTTGTTTTGCAAAGTAATTTCCTTTGTAAACTCACAAATCTTTTGGACCACATGCTTCTGTGACAGCTGTACAGGTATCAGACCAGACTCTATTATGCATTTGACTTTAATTGTCGACAACATAAGCAGCTTTCTTCCTGCCTAACAGCACCATTCGGAGATTTTACTTGTATTCTGTGTCAGAAATCATTTGTAGTGGGCCATGGAGCCATCCTCTGGTCATTCAAAGGCCATATCTACCTCTCTTCACAAAGTGAAGAGTCTTGGGTCTAAAGGGACTCTCCCTTAGAATGATCAGGCTTTTCGAGAACCATCTGAGTACACAGCCATGCCAGACAAATGACAATAGTATAATAATGTAATAATCATGTACACACATTTTATTATTATTTTTGAGATGGGGTCTCCCTCTGTTGCCTAGACTGGAGTGCAGTAGTGCGATCTTGGCTCACTGCAGCCTCTGCTCCCTGGGTTCAAGCAATCCTCCCACCTCAGCCCAGGTAATTTTTGTAATTTAGTAGAGGCAGGGGTTTCATCATGTTGTCCAGGCTGGTCTCGAACTCCTGACCTCAAGCGATTTGCCCACCTCAGCCTCCCAAAGTGCTGGGATTACAGGTGTGAGCCATCACGCTGGGCCATATAATTAAAATATAAATACAACCATCTATTTGCAATTATACTCTGCAATACTTAATTTCTGTTATACAAGGCTTTTATTTAAAAATAACAGCTGGGGTGGGAGGATCACTTGAGGCCAGTTCAAAACCAATTTGAACAACATAGTAAGAACCCGTCTCTACAAAAACTTAAGAAATAAAACCTTAGCCTAGGCACCGTGGCAAATGTCTGTAGTCCTCCTGAGGTGGGAGGATCGCTTTAGCCCATGAGTTTCAGGCTGCAGTGAGCGCAGTGGATTTGCTCTTGACTGTGCCATTGGTATTTATTCACCAGTGAGTGTGTGGGGAGGAGGGGGCTTTTGCAGATGTGTAGATGGATATTGGCCAGGTGAACTGGGATGTCTACATGCAGAATGAAACAGCCCCTGGACAGGCTTGGGAAGAGTAAAGCTGGACCTGAGACCCACCACTCCATGTCTTCATGTTTGGCATGGAATTCTAAATAATCTGAATATGGGCTTCCAGGTAATTATGAAGGTAAGATGATAGAGCATCTCTTTTTAATAATTTATTGTATTCATTTATAATTTTCAAACATGTGTAAAGATGCTATGTTGATGTTCATTTTACTCCAGGCCTTGGCAAACATTACGGACGGGGGAATGGTTGGCTATGTCTTTTGCTTGAAAGGTTTAATCTTTCCTTGTAGATCCAGTTATTACCACGAGGGGGCAATAGCAGCCTGCACGATGAATGCCAAGCTCCAAGCAAGGTGTGGCTTCTCGACTGATTTCCCAGGCCAAAGATTTCCCTGTGTTTTAGAAATATTATGATGAAGTTTCATTTTTACGTGATGAAAATGTTTTAAAATTGATTGTCGTGATGGTTGCACAACTCTGTGAATGTACTCAGAGCCGTTGGACCGTACACTTTAAATAAGTGAATTGTATAATACACAAATTATATCTCAATAAAGCTGTTTTATATATAGACATATATATCAGTATATACAAATATATATATACATCTGTGTGTGTGTGTGTGTGTGTGTGTGTGTGTGTGTGTGTGTGTGTGTGTGTAGATATCCCATTTTGATGCCTACATATGTTTCTCCCTTAGCAGGGCTGGGAGGACCTTGAGCCATTCTCTCACCCAAGATTCTGCCTCCACAAAAATCCACATTAAATAAATCTTGATGGATCTCTCTGGTTCAGAAACAAATGGTATTTTATTTATTTTTAAAAGTTAATGGAAGTATTCTAAATGGTAGGCCTATGGATATTTTTCTTTTTATATATTTCTTTATTTAAAAAGATAAATGATAATAAATGCTACTCTATTTCGTAGTTGGAGAGGAATTCTTTATCCTGTTCTGTGATCAGTGTTATCTGAGGATCTTTGCTGTTAAGCTGAAACGGAGCCAAATTGTGAAAAGAAGATTAGTGACTAAGAATTGCAAAGAAAGATCACATAAATAGTCAAACAGGAAAAGCCAAATCACTGCCTTGGGCTTTGAAAGAGATTAGGTGGGTTTTCATCTACAAGACAAGACAAATATTGTTGGAATTAAATCTCTCTCTCCTCACTGCCCCAGCCCACCCCCAGTGCACCACATTCAGCCATGGGTGACTCCTGAGGAATACCTGCAATTGTAAGACCAGGGGTGTATCAGCCTCCTGCAAATAGACAGTCCACTGAAACATGTCCTAGTAAGGCCATCAGTGTGATCACATTGCAACTCTAGAGGGGAAAGATGGATGGGACTGAGACACCACAGTGTGATGTCTACCTAATCTGCTCATCTTCACCAAGTCCGACCTTTTAAAATACAAATCAAGTATAAAAGAAATCAAATTTCGAGAGTTATTTCTCATTTCTCTTGTCCATTCACATCCAATGATCAATAGGAATGCTAAAGCCGGGCGTGGTGTCTTACACCTGTAATCCCATCATTTTCAGAGGCCGAGGCAGGTGGATCACCTGAGGTCAGGAGTTCGAGACCAGCCTGCCAACATGGTGAAACCCCGTTTCTACTAATAATACAAAAAAAATTAGCTGGGCATGGTGGTGCACGCCTGTAATCCCAGCTACTCCAGAGGTTGAGGCAGGAGAATTGCTTGAACTCAGGAGGCGGAGCTTGCAGTGAGCTGAGATCGCACCATTGCACTCCAGTGTGAGCAACAAGAATGAAACTCTGTCTCCCAAAAAAAAATAATAATAATAATTTAAAAAATAATAAGGATGCTGACCAGAGCATTAAAAGTTCTCATATAAAACAAATGAAACTGTAAATCTAGACTATACATTGCTCAATCCCCTATAGGCCTCATAATAAACATGCCTTTGGATTAGTTTCTCTCCAGTATTTTAAAATATCCAGGAGTGAGATTGGGCATGGTGGTTCATGCCTGCAATCCCTGCTTTAGGAGACTGAGGCAGGTGGATCCCCTGAGGTCAGGAGTTTGAGACCAGCCTGGCCAATATGGTTTAACCCTGTCTCTACTAAAAATACAAAAATTGGCAGGGCACAGTGGCTACACCTGTAATGCTATCACTTTGGGAGGCCAAGGAGAGGCGAGCATATTGCCTGAGCTCAGGAATTCGACACCAGCCTGGGCAACACGGTGAAACCCCGTCTCTACTAGAAATACAAAAACTATCCAGGCGTGGTGGTGGGTGCCTATAGTCCCAGCTACTTGGGAGGCTGAAGCAGGAAAATCGCTTGAATCTGGGAGGCGGAGGTTGCAGTGAGCCAAGACAAAGTGAGACTCCGTCTCTTAAAAAAAAAATTAGCTGCAGTGGTGTGTGCCTGTAATCTCAGCTACTTGGGAAGGTAAGGCAGGAGAATCACTTAAACCTGGAAGGCAGAGGTTGCAATGAGTCGAGATCCTGCCACTTCACTCCAGCCTGAGCAACAGAGCAAGACTCCATCTCAAAAACAACGGCAACAAAATATCCAGGAGTGAAATGGTGGCTCCACAGTGCCATTCATGATTCAAGTTGCTCTCTCTCTGCTCTGATATCCTAGAAGGGTTCTTCTATCCCATGGCTTCACATGGCTACTGAAGCTCCAGCCTTTATATCTGCCTTCCAATTCATGGGAAAGAATAGGGGAACAAAAGGGACCATCTCCCTTTGAAGAGACTTCCAGGAAGCCCCCTAGTTATTGTGTTCTTTCAGTTGGCTGTAACTTAGTCTCAAAGCCTTCCTAGCTACAACGGATACTGGCAAATTCAGTTCCTTCACAGTTTAGCCATGCACCCCGCAAAAATTGGGATTCTGTTCAAAAGTGGAGAGAAGGGAGTGAATGCATGTTGAGGTAGGCAACAGAGTCCATTTATCTTTCTTAAGTAGTGCAATTTTCTCAGTGTCCTTCCTGTTCCTCCAGACTTTTTCTCAGAAAGGAATTTAAAACTCACTCCATTGTGTAAGAGGTTGATAAAGGATAAAAGTATTAGCACTACCTAAGGAATCTGCATTTTAATGGGCTTAAAGACTGAACACAGTTACTACATTTTACTAGTAAAGTTTCAAGGGAGAGAGAAAGAAGAGAAGGGAGTAGAGGCAGCGTTTGATAGGAACAGTATAAAATCACAGCACACATACAACTCGGCTTTTGCGTTAGGCCAGTTTGCTTTGAAAGCTGTAATATTATCTTCAACTTACAGCTCCATTGATACAAAAGAGTCCTGCCTATGTAAAATCGCTGCTCTTGGATTGGAAGAAACTCCACGTGTTCTCAGAGTCAAGAGTCAATTCTCTAAATGGGCTGCAGTCCCTAAGTTTACAGCAGTGGCTCTCAAACTTTAGCCCTACATCAGAATTGCCTGGACAACTGGATAAAACACAGATGGAGAGTTTCTTATCCGGTGAATTTTGGGTTCAAACTAAGAATTTACTTTTCTAACAGATTTCCAGTTGAAGTTGTTACAAGTTCCAGTTTGAGAACCACTGCTTTATGGTGTGTTCCTCTTTTCCTTGTTAGCACGAGTATCATGAGTTGTTATCTATAATCCACCTCACATTTAATGAAAGAATTTTGCTTTCTGAAGGGAGAAAGCGTAAGTTCTTTATAATCATCTGAACACAAAACATCAAGTACCTAGGGTGTTCTGACACACCTGTCTCCCTCCAAAACATACACAAAAATGTTCTAAACGCATATGTTACGTTGAAAGATTCCATTTTGATCACTCTCTTGCACTATTAAGTTTCAGCATTATATTTCAGACAAAGAGAGCAAACTTGAATCTCAGAAAACTACCAGTAAATGAAGGACATGGTAAAAATTCAAGACAGTTTAGGTCAAAAGATACAGGAGAGAAGATAAATGACTTTCTCAAAATGGAAACATCCCACATCAACTGCTGAATGACTATGATCTTATCACAAGGAAGAATGATCCTGGGACCTAAATTGAAAGTAGTTTGGTGTGTTTATTAAGTGGCGCTAAAATTAATGGATACAATATCCCCTTCAAAATTGAGTGAGAATACACACCTGTAATCCCAGCACTTTGGGAGGCCAAAGCGGGCAGATCACAAAGTCAGGAGTTCAAGACCAGCCTGGCCAACATGGTGAAACCCCATCTCTACTAAAAATACAAAAAATTAGCTGGGCGTGGTGGTGAGCACCTTTAATGCCAGCTACTCAGGAGGCTGAGGCAGGAGAATCACTTGAACCCAGGAGGCGGAGGTTGCAGTGAGCTGATATTGCACCATTGCATTCCAGCCCTGGCGGCAGTGCAAGACTCTGTCTAAAAAAAAAAAAATTGAGTGAGAATAGAGCTGGAAAATGCTTAATACAAATCTGGATTCTTTTGCAAATAAATAGAAATTGGATGGCTAAGTGATTGTATTACTCCTCCTCGCCTATCCATCTGATGCACGCTGCCTCACCTTGGTAAGCCTCAGTCTCTTCATCTGTGAAATGAGGGTGCTGGACAGGACAAGCTCTAACGACTGTCCCTCTCCTAACATTTGCTGCTTCACTAATGAGTGTGGAAGGGACGTTCGTGTGCGGCGTGCACAGGGAACTGATTCTGCTTGTTATGTCACCCTACTGTGCTTCTTAGTCCTAGTCAGTTCACTGCCACTTAGGCTTAACTCTGCTTTTTTCTGTGAAACATAGAGTGTTCCTGACAAATAGAATGATAGAAATTGAAAAATTAATCGTGTTTTAATAAAGAAATTTACACAAGAAACACGTCTCTTACTTGAAACCCTCATCCCACAACCACTGGCTCCACTGAACCAGCCCTCCTTGTACATGATCTTCTGCCTTCTCCAAACAATATCACAGGCTATTTGAAGTGGTGATTGTTATTTTTATCATGTTATCATAATTTCTTTTTTTCTTCTTTTGAAATGGAGTCTCACTCTGTCACCCAGTATGGAGTACAGTGGTGTCATGTCGGCTCACTGCAGCCCCCGTCTCCCAGGCTCTAGCCATTCTTCTGCCTCAGCCTCTTAGTAACTGGGATTATAGGTGAACGCCACCATGCCCGACTAATTTTTGTATTTTTAGTCGAGACGGAGTTTCGCCATGTTGACCAGGCTGGTCTCAAACTCCTGACCTCAAGTGTGCTATCATCATTTCTTATAATTTATGATAAACGACTAAACCAATCCATTACATATGGGGAGAGCCTGAAATGCCCTCGGCACCCTTTCCTCTGTCGTTTCTTGGTGAGCTCTACCAAATCTAGGGAGACTCAATTCAACCATCAGCTCTGGGAAGCCCTCCCCGCTGCCACCCCCGGCCACCTCAGCCTATGTGTTGCCTAACACTTAGGGCTGCCCCTGTTGCTGTATTTAGCTCACAGAATTATAATGATTTGTTTATATAACGGCTTCCTCCGCTTAACTATGAGTTCCGTGAAGTCACCTTGGAATCTCCCATGTCTCACATAGGCCACGCTTACTAAATATTCTTGGAAGAATGGGAGGAATGAATAAGCTGAGAGGGTGCGTGGAGATTGTCCCTTCCAGGCAGAGCACCAGAGTGTAAACACAGTGCAAACGTCTGGTGTGGGCAAAAGAGCAGCCTTACCAGGGAACAGGAGTCTACTTAGCTCTAGAGAATCTGCATCCTGGGCCAAATGACTTTGTAGGTCTTTCCATCAACACATTTTGATACTAGCAAAATGTTATTAAATTTACATCAAGAGAAGCTTTGAACACTGAGTCCTAGATCATAAGCATCAGGAATGGCTTAAAGGTGTTCAGAGTCTATAATAATAAGAGCAGGCGTAGATAATGAATGAAATGTGTTTGCATATCATCGTTTTATCATCTTTACCCCAGGCTGGCAACATGGGTATTATTATGTCAGTTTGGCTACTGGAGAAAGGGCAGCTCAGAGAAGGTCAGGGACCTGCCCAAGCTCAGCTTACTCACTTGCTGTGAGTAAGCGGTGGACTAGAAATTAACCTGGATTTTTTGGTTCCAGATGCCATAATCTCTCTGTTCTTTCATGACACTATTTTCAAAGGAGAAGCAGCTTCAAAAATGACACGGCCAGGCGTGGTGGCTCATGCCTATAATCCCAGCACTTTGGGAGGCCGAGGCAGGCGGATCACAAGGTCAGAAGTTTGAGACCAGCCTGACCAATATGGTGAAACCCCATCTCTACTAAAGATACAAAAATTAGGTGGGTGTGGTGATGGGTGCCTGTAATCCCAGCTCCTCAGGAGGCTGAAGCAGGAGAATCACTTGAACCTGCGTGGTAGAGTTTGCAGTGAGCCGAGATTGCGCCACTGCACTCAGCCTGGGCGACAGAGTGAGACTCCATCTAAACAATAACAACAACAACAAAAACTGGACATACGTTGTCCGGTGGGAAGAGGGAGGGAAGACGTTGCAAGCTAGCCTTTCTCAGTCCTTCCAAGTGGCTTAACAGAGAACTCAGTTCTCTAACCCCAGCTCGTGGTTGCTTTACTCCTGACCCATGTCACATCTCTGAGTTTCTATGCCACTCTGGGAGCAAGAACCCAGAGACACAGGATCCTAAACTGACGTTCTTAATTGGAAAATCTGCACTAATGGCTTTGGACAGAGATTTCCCTATGGTGAATCACCCTCCAATTGCCAGTGAGTGAAGCCACTTAACTCTAATCTTTAATTCATATTTTATAAACAGTTTCATTCTCTTCAGACGTCTTTAATTTAAAAGCCAGGGGCAATGGCCACAGCAACTACAAGGAGTTCCCTCACAGAGAGAAAGGAGAATGGAAAAACAAAGCTTATGCCCCTTTCCCTTCTCAAGAGAAATCATTATGAATGTAGTACCATCTCCTCCTTCCCCTGACTGTCACCTCGAGGGCTCCTCAAAGACGAGAGGTGGATGATGCAAAGGGCATTTACAATCTGTCCTGCTATCTTTTAGATTAGTTTGGAAATAGGACTTACCATAAACCTTTATTGTAGCAGTGGTAAAGAAAATTCCACAGGTATAGAACTGGAAAGATCCTTTCTGGCCTTCAATAGGACTTCCCTGGGTAGAGAATAAAGAAAAGGATTTGATTTCATGCTTCTTTAGAGCCCATGTCTGAGACCCTAATGAAACTTTCTATTTCTACATCTCGATTGTTCTTTTGTCTAAAGAGGAGGAAGGGCTTAATTTACTGCCCAAGGCACAGAGGAACAGAGACTAGAGTGCAATTCTCCAGGACACTGTGAAAGAGCTGCCTGAGGTGGGTGATACTTACAGCTAAGGGCCTGAATCAATGTCACCATAGAAGCTTTTATACATAGTACAGGAAAATAAGACAATGGTTTTACAAAGGGTTAAAAACCAATGGAGACCAGATTTTATGCTTTCCAACCAAGGACATGCTTCGGATGCCTGATTTCCAGAACCTTCATCTCTAGACCATCAAATGATAATTTGGGGTACTTTTCATATGCCAGGCACTATATAAGCAATATTATACACACACACGAACACACACACACACACACACACGTAGCACACATATACGTGTGTATACATATGTATTCCGTACATATACAACACATGGTCTCAAGGCAGGTCTTCAAAGAGCTGTTAGTCTATCCAGAAAGTCAGATCAACAGTGAGGTTCATGCTACTGGTGTCACGGAGCACCCTTCAAACACCAGGACTAACTGCACTGTATCGGCTACAGACAGACTGTAAGCCTCAGGCATAAAATGATGCATTCACATTTGATGTTGCTACCAGGTAAAAAGCTTAAAAACTTAAACTGCTCCAAGAGTATTAAGTATTTTAATAGAGCCTGTTCTATGAGCTATCATTTTGACCTATTCATTTGCTATGTGCCTCATGGTTTTAAGGGTAGTTAAAAGCTATTCCAGGATCCAAGATTTTTAGATTCTTTACTTATAATCTTGAGGAAAATATACAGGTTGGCCTTTCACAACCACCTGTTTTTCTTTTTTTTTGAGCTGGAGTCTCACTCTGTCACCCAGGCTGGAGTGCAAGGGTGTGATCTCAGCTCACTGCAACTTCTGCCTCCCGAGTTCAAGTGATTCTCCTGCCTCAGCCTTCTGAGTAGCTAGGATTACAGGCAACCACCACCACACCCAGCAAATTTTTGATTCGTAGTAGAGACGGGATTTTGCCATGTTGGCCAGGCTGGTCTCAGACTCCTGACCTCAGGTGATCTGCCCGCCTTGATCCACCCACCTTGATTTCCCAAAATGCTGAGATTACAAGTGTGAGCCACTGCGCCTGGCCAGAACCTGTTTTTTATTTCTTCCTGAGAAATGAGACTTCTAGCTCCACACTAGTAAATGTGGGGTAACTGTTCAGTCCAGAGACAGCCCTTCCTGGCTTTCAACAGGACCTCCCTGGGTAGAGAAGGAAGAAAAAGATTTGATTTTATGCTTCTTTAGAGCTCTTGTCTGAGACCCTATTGAAATTTTCTGTTTCTACATTTGGATTGTATGTTTTGTCTCAAGAGGGGGAAGGGCTTGATTTACTGTCAAGGCACAGAGGAACAGAGAAACAGCATGGTCTATTTTTCCTGCTGTGACCATTGGTGTAACTCTTCTTATTTGGTACCTGTATGTCAGTCATTCCTTGTGGGGCTTCCCTGCACACGGCTCTCCTGACAACATGCTGAAATGGAATGTCTCTAGCACTTCTCTCAAACATTCTGGTGTGTTTAGACTCAACTCCTAACTCTCCACCTGCCGGGGTCTGTCTCACCTGCAAAAGCAACCTCCGCTCCCATCTGCACACTGAAATCAACATGAGAATGGCTTTGTTCCATTTTACTTATGACCAGCGAGACCAGTTCCTATTCGCCTGCCCTCACACGTGGACATCTGACCTTATCACCCTTGAACACCCATGCCACAGTGAACTTCGCAGGGCTAGCAGGTGACTTGAGGAGGGCCAGCATATGACCTGAACAGGGCCATTTTACTCCTCTGATTTTGGATATCTGGGTGCTGAAAGAGGTTCAGGAAAATGTAGATTTGAAGCTAATTAAAGAAAGAACATTCAGATTGAACCAGCTCTATTCAGTTGGACATTTCAGTTGCTTAAACCAATAGATTAAGTTATATTAAAAATTAAATAAATAAACTAGACACAATGAACTGCTATCCACAATGATTTATCTTCAATATGTACCTGTCTTGGCGTCTGTACCTTGCTTCCTTATTTAACTCTGCCAAATGTGACCTCAAAGTTATTTACAGACTTTCACGCTCATAGATTCCTGGATGAGATTTTATATCCCTCCTGGTGCTAGGTAGTTTCCTTATGCTGCTCATTCCTCTGGTTCTGCTTTTGCTTTATAAATATGTTAGAGAGGCCGGGCACAGTGGCTCACACTTATAATCCCAGTACTTTGGGAGGCCGAGGCGGGTGGATCATCTGAGCCCAGGAGTTCCAGAGCAGCCTGGGTAACATAGTGAAACCCTGTCTCTACCAAAAAATGCAATAATTAGCAGGATGTGGTGGCACATGTCTGTAGTCCCAATTACATGGCAGGCCAAGGCAGGAGAATCACTTCAGCCCATGAGGTGGAGGCTGAAATGAGCTATGATGGTGCCATTGCATTCCAGCCTGGGTAACAGACTGAAACCCCATCTCAAAAACAAAAATAAACATACCAAATTAAAAAAAAAACTCACAAAACAAAACAAAAAGCAAATATGTTTGAGAGCCTCACTGCTGATTTTCCAGCCATTCCAGCCCATTTAAGCCCACCATCCTATTTTCATTCTGTCACATCCAACCCCTGGTTTTCTGGGTTTATTTATTTGTTTATTTATTTGAGACAGAGTTTCTCTCTTGTTGCCCAGGCTGGAGTGCAATGGCACGATCTCTGATCTCTACTCTCTGCAACCTCCACCTCCCGGGTTCAAGCGATTCTCCTGACTCAGCCTCCTGAGTAGCTGGGATTACAGGCATCTGCCACCATGCCCAGCTAATTTTTTGTATTTTTAGTAGAGATGAGGTTTCACTCTTTTGACCATGCTGGTCTCAAACTCCTGACCTCAGGTGATCCACCCACCTCAGCCTTCCAGGTGTGGGCCAAAGTGCCCATCCAGGCTCCTGGTTTTCTTTGCTAGTCCCCATTTGGCCTGAAAGCACACGCAACTCCACCTCCATACACAGCTGAGATTGAATACCCATTCACAATTTAAAGTAGCTCTTGAAAAGAAAATCCCTTCATCGATGGAGTATAACTTTGTTAGCACTTCAGCTTTTTCTCTGCGTTTCGAAACTGAAGACGTGTTAACTACAAAGGAATACAGATGATATTTCAAGCAGTGTGACGGGTCATAGGGCTTGGAAGCCTTCTTAGCATTTTTAAAGCAAGTCCACATCGATCGTTTCCTGCCCTGCTCACATTCCTCTCTAAGAAAATCTGCTCTATCTATAGACTCACTGCCGGACGGGCCATGTTTCAAACTGCATGACCCAGTCCTCTTGGTATACGGGGTCAAGTAGATGAAAGCAGAAAAGACAGACGGAGCACCTGCATTGTTCAATATTTGATTCACACCTAAGGAGGAACAAGACAAGACTACAAAGAAAGCCCATGAATAACCACGTTGATTCAACATACAGTTTAAAGATTTTGATTTTGAATATCCATGCAAAGTCCACTTCCTAAAGCAATCTAACATGAAAGAAAAAAATATATCCCAACTCTGATCCTGGTGCTTGACCTAGCTAAATGGCTCTCTGACCCTGACAACAATCAAATAGAATCATCTGGTATGTGATTTTTAGAAACTGGCTTTTATCACTCAGCATAATCACCCTTGAGATCCATCAAAGCTATTGAAGTATTGATAGTTCATTTGTTTTGATTGCTGAGTAATATTCCATGATACTGATGTAGCACAGTTTGTTTAACCCAGCTATTGTGGGGCATGTTACCTGTTCCCAGTTTTGGGCTATTACAAATAAAGCTGCTAGGAAAAGTCACAGGCAGGTAAGAAGCAAAAGGTGTGAATTCTGCCATTCTCTACCTTTTGCTTCATTCAAGACCTCAGTGGACTAGATGATGTCCACTCGTATATCAGGGGAGAGCAATCCACTTTATGAAATCTACCAATTCAAATGCTAACCTTGCCCCAAAACATCCACACAGACGCACCCAGAAATAAGGTTAAGTCTGGGCGCCTCCTGGCCAGCCCAGTTGATGCATGAAATTAACAATCACCACCTTTCATCATTAGGTACAATGTTGGATACAGGTTTTGTTGATATTTTTTTATAAAGTTGAGGAAGTTCCCTCTTATTTCTACCTTTCTGAGAGCTGTAATCATGAACAGGTGTTGAATTTTGTCAAATCTTTCTATGCAACAATTGACATATCTTTGTGATTTTTTTTCTTTCACCTATTAATATGGTGAATTACATTGATTTTCAAATATTAAACCAACCTTGCATCCCTGTGTGGTCAAGGCATATAATTCTTTCTATATATTGCTAAATTCTATTTGCTAATATTTTGTTAGGGATTTTTGCATCTACGTCTGTAAATGATATTGGTCTGTAGTTTCGGGGTTTTGCATTTGCTTCTTTTTTGGTACTGTCTTGTCGGGTTTTGGTTTCAAATTAATATAAGATTTATAAAATAATTAAATAATTAAGTAATGTTTTCTATTTTCTGAAACAGGTTGTATACAATTTGGGTTCATTGTTCTGCAAATATTTGGTAGAACTTTTTAGTATCACCATCTGATCCCAGAGATTTCTATTTGGGATTTTTTTTTTTATAACTTTGAGGGTTCACAAAACAGCACCCCAAAATATGGCAGCTGGACACGATGAACTGTGAAAAAACCTCAAGTTTTCAGTGACCTTTCCCCCATCCTCCTATCTCTCAATCCGCTGTCTTTCCGGAAATACAGGATGAGTCTGTTTAACGTTTCTTTATCTTCCTAGGAAGTGGACCTGCCAGAGAGAAATTAAATTGCCTTCAGTCCACTCCCTGAAATTTCCTTAACCAGAGACAATGAAAACTCAAATCACAGAGAAAGAAACTGAAAATTAACACCATACCTGGAGCTCAGATAAACTTTGTCACACATTATCATCTGTTCTTAAGTCTCATTCAGTTTTCAAAAAGAATTATTTACTTACCACTGTCTGAGCATTGGGCCTATTTATTCCCCCTAAAAATATCATTTATTAACCCCTCAAGGTGGCCATATTTCTCAAGTCTCGCAAAGTTCTGAGATTACAGGCGTGAGCCACCACACCTGGCCTCGTGTTTGGCTTTCTAATCAACTTTGTTCATTTCTACTGTTTTTTATTGTTATATGTAGAACATTTATGTTCAATGTAATTATTGATAGGTTGGGGCTAATGTCTGTATTTAATTTTTGTTTTCTCTCTTTTTTCTTCTCTGTTTTTGTTTATTTTTATTTTATTTATTTATTTTTGAGACAGTGTCTTACGCTGTCACCCAGGCACTGTCACAGCTCACTGCAGCCTTAACCTCCAGGGCTCAAGTGATCCCCCTCCCTAGCCTCCCAAGTAGCTGGGATGGGACTATGGGCAAATACCACCCTGCCCAGCTAATTTTTGTGATTTTTGTAGAGATACGGTTTCACCATGTTGCCCAAGCTGGTCTCAAACTCCTGGGCTCAAGCCATCCGCCACCTTGGCCTCCAAAAATGCTAGGATTCAGGCATGAACCACCACACCTGGCCTTTTTCCCTTTCCTTTTTTTTCTTGCCTTTCTGTGGGTTATGTGAACATTTTTATTTTTATTTATACATGGTGTTTTTGAGTGTATATTTTTCTATATTATTTTTAGTGGTTTCTCTTAGTGCCATGTTAACATATGTGCAGCTTTGCACAGTCCACTGACACACATGTTATACAACAGTTCAAGTGAAGTGTGGAAACCTTCCCTTATTTTACAGGACTTAACCCTCTTACACACACAATATCATTGTTTTAACTATTTCTTCTACAAATTTTGAGAACCATATCTGACAGTGTTAAAATTTTTGTTACAAATGTCATATATAATTTGGAAAACTGAAGGAGTTGGAAGGTCTCTTGTATTTACCTACATTTGGCTCCATATCTCAATATATATTTTTCATGGCTCCTTCTTTCTTCTTGATTGATACAATTTGTGTATTTGTCCCCATCCAAATCTCATATTGAATTGTAATCCCCGGTATTGGAGGTGGGTCCTGGTAGGAGGTGATGGGGGAAGATTCCTCAAGAATGGCTTGGGCCATCCCCTTAATGATAAGTGAGCACTCTCTGAGTTCACAGGAGATCTGGACGTTTAAACGTGGGTAGCACCCCTCACTCCCTTGCTCCAGCTTTTGCCATGTGAAGGACCTGCTTTGCTTCGCCTTCTCCCATGAGTAAAAGCTCCCTGGGGCCTCCCCAAAAGCAGATCCTGGCACTATGATTTCTGTGAAACATGCAGAACCATAAGCAAATTAAACTTTTTTCTTGTAAATTACCCACTCTTAGGTATTTCTTTATAGCAACACAAGAACGGCCTAACACACTGATGTTCCAAGATCTAATTTTATCCTTTCTCTTTTGTTGAAGAAATTTTCATTAGGCATTCTTTTAGTGTTGGTCAGCTGCTGATAAATTTTCTAAGTTTTCCTTCATCTCAGAAAGTCTTAATTTCCTTTTCATTTCTGAAGAATGTCTGACGTTTCCTTTTTTTCAGCATTTGAAAAATGGTGTGTCACTTCCTTCTGGCTTTTGTAGATTCTGTTAATAAATCTGCTGTCTTTATTTTTTAATTTTTTATTTTTTTCTTTTTGAGACAGGGTCTCACTCTGTTACCCAGGCTGGAGTGCAGTGGCATGATCCCAGCTCTCTGCAACCTCTGCCTCCTGGGTTCAAGCGATTCTCGTGCCTCAGTCTCCTGAGTAGCTGTGATTACAGGTGAACATCACCATGCCTGGCTGATTTTTGTATTTTTTGTGGAGAAGGGGTTTCACCATGTTGACCAGGCTGGTCTTGAACTCCTGGCCTCAAGTGACCTGCCTGCCTCAGCCCCACAAAGTGCTGGGATTACAGGTGTGAGTCACGATGCTCGGCCATAAAGTTGCCGTCTTTAAAACTTTTTTTCTTTTACAAGTAAGTGTCAATTCTTTCTGTGAACAATGATATTTTCTGTCTGTAACTTTCGGAATTTTGATTTTGATTTGCCTTTGTGTGGACTTTTGTAGCCTAGCTGGGGTTGGCTCAGGTTATTGAATGTGTAAGTTTTTGTCTTTTCACAAATTTGGAACATTTTCAGCCATTATTTCTTTGAGTACCTTCTCAGCTCAACATCTTTCTCCTCTCTGTCCATGATGCTAATAATACAAATATCAAATCTTTTTAAAACATCTCACAGATCTCCAAAGCCCTGTTTCACTATTTTTTTCAATCTATGTCCTCTCTGTTTTATTTTAATTGGGGAATTTCTATTATCCTGTCTTCAATTTCACTTAGTCTTTTCTCTCTCCTGCTAATGAGGTTATCGATTGAGTTCATTTCATTTATTTGGTTATTCTACTTTTCAAGTTTAAAATTTCTAATTGGTTCTCCTTTACATTTTCTATTTCTTTATTGACACTTTGTAATTTTACTTGTCTCAAATATGTTTGTAATTTATGTTAAAGCATTCTTTTATGAAGACTGTTTTAAAATCTTTGTCAGGTAATTCTAATACGTTTGTCATCTTCTTGTTCATGTCTGTTGACTGTCGTTCAGCATTCAAATTGTGCTTTTTTTGATTCTCATATGACAAGTAAATTCGGATTGAAATTTAGACCTTTTGAATATTATAGTAAGAGATTCTGGATTTCATTTACAGCTCCAGCTGTAGCAAGACTCCTTTGACACCACGTCATCAAGAGAAGAGCAGTAGCTCCTCATTCCTAGGTGGGGTGGAAGTCCAAGTTCCCTATCGGGCCTCCACTGGCAGCCAAGAGGGGTGGTGTTACTCTTTATTGCTGGGATGATAGTTTAGTATCAATACTAGACCTCTGCTGATGCTGTCCTGGTTGAGAGGAGCATGGTGAGGGGGTCCTCATCACTAGGGGTTGATAAGCACAAGCTGGCAAGACATTGTTTCCAGCTGTGGCACAGCTGTTGCTTCCTAATAGTGGGATACAGAATCAGACCAGTGAATGCCCTCAGCATGGGATCATAGCCTTACTCCCTTGACAGTAAGGGGAAATCCCTGATTATGAGTGTACAATGTCATGATGGTGTGTAAGTTTACTACAAGCTCATAGATTATAGCTCTGCCAAAGCCATAACAGACAGAAAGAGAATGCAAATCTGGAAAAAGTATCTCTGCCAGTAAAATCAAATCTCTGCCCTCATCATAATAGGAGGTGCCTAATGTGAACAGTTTACTGCTGTGATGCTGGACTCCCTTATCAACAAATAGTGATCCAAAATTTTAACCTATACTGTGTGCTTAGCAATATAGCCTACTGTGTATTCAGCAGTGGTCAATTACACGTCAGCCTTGTGGCTGAGCAGATGCACAGTTCCCATCGCTGCCACCAGGGCTGCTTTGTTCATGAGTTCATGAAGCAAATTCTAAGATGACCAGTAAGGGAATTTACTGACATCCAAAAGCAAGCCCATCCACTTGATTATTAGGATGCCCCTTTGCAGTGGCAGGCTGTTGGTAAGAGTTATATAGAAGAGAATGATGACTTTATTTAGGGTATTAAATAATCTAGCTAAATCCCCATACTTCCCAGCTACCATTACATCTAAGTACAGCCCTGTAACTAAATGAGATGTAAATTAAAACATTGTATGGTAAATCTCCAGAAAGGTTGCTTAAATTAAGTAGATTGGCTAGGTGCAGTGGCT
Source organism: Cebus imitator (assembly GCF_001604975.1). Lineage (NCBI taxonomy): Eukaryota > Metazoa > Chordata > Mammalia > Primates > Cebidae > Cebus > Cebus imitator. Next base: position 14,668,935 of record NW_016107320.1, read on the forward strand.
CACATCTGTAATCCCAGCACTTTGGGAGGTCAAGGCAGGTGGATCACCTGAGGTCAGGAGTTCGAGACCAGCCTGGCCAACAAGGGTGAAACCCCGTCTCTAATAAAAATACATGGTGGCATGTGTCTATAAACTGAGCCACTCAGGAGGCTGAGGCAGGAGGATCATTTGAACCCAGGAGGTGGAGGTTACAGTGAGCCATTGCACTCCAGCCTGGGTGATAAGAGTAAAGCTCCATCTCAAAAAAAGGCCACTGTTATTATTATTATCACTATCATTATTATTAAATATAAGAAATGTTGACCCAAGGTATGTTATTTATAAACATTCCAGAAATATTCAATATGATATGAGAGTAAAAAAAAATGCCTCAATTCTACAATATCATTACAAAATGAAGAAAGAAAAATTCTTCATTTTAAGGTATTTGATATATCACTCTGAAACAGCTTTAAATGGGCAAAGATAACAATGAATGATTGTACCTATTACTCTATCATGACTGTATTGAACGTATTGCATGCCCGCAGCGTGCTATAGATAATACAGCTAGTACCTTTCCTTAGGGACTAGTTACCTACACTGAAGACCACAGGCTGACTCTTACTCAATTAAGGGATCTATCTGAAAATAATTTATAGCCCTGATCCTTCCCTATTGTCTAGCGCTGCCTGAATGCCTCAAAAAAACTAATATAGCGGAATAAGGTAGCTCACAGCTGTAATCCCAGCACCGTGGGAGGTCAAGGCAGGCAGATCACCTGAGGTCAGGAGTTCGAGATCAGCCTGGCCAACATGGAGAAACTCCATCTCTACTAAAAATACAAAAATTAGCCGGGCATGGTGGCACACTCCTGTAATCCCTGCTACTCGGGAGTCTGAGACAGAAGAATCGCTTGATCCCAAGAGACAGAGGTTGCAGTAAGCGGAGATCGCTCCACTGCACTCCAGCCTGGGTGACAGAGTGAGACTCTGTCTCAAACAAACAAACAAACAAACAAAACTATTACAAAACAGGATATGGAGAAAGGGCATAAGAAGAAATGGAAGGCCCATCTAAAATGATTTCTTACCAATCTCAGCAGTGGTAACTATCACAAGAATCAGTTATATGAGACCCTGATCACTCAGGGGGTACATCACACAATTCCACCAATAACAAACTGGGGGCCCACCTACAGGTTTTCCTAGTGATTTATCCTCTGCAAACCCCATTCAGGCACATTATTCATCCATTAATTCATATTTACTGGGCACCTGCTATGCAGAGAGCTAATTACTCAGGAAATATATTTATAGCATAAATCTCAACCCTTCAAGCTGGGAAAAATTATGCATAAATTTATTAATTCTTTCATGAATGAATCCAAGGATTTAACAAATATTTAATGAACATCCGTTAAGTGCAAGACACTCTACTTAGGAATGGGATGTGAAGATAAATAAGACAAAATTCACAGAGGTGCCTAGAGATTGATCCCACTGCCAACACAATACATTCACCCCTCTGCACCTGTGATTCTTTCCTGGTAGGGTGGTGTATGTGATGGAGCAATCAGCAGGTCCAAGTAGTTGGGGGTGAAAGAAACAGTACCTTGGTGCTCAGGTGGTACCCATAAGGTAGTGGCCCTTGTGCCCAGGGAGAGGTGAAAGGAGGACGCAGGTTAGAAGGTCATTCTTTGCGGTGCAGGTGGCACAGACATCAATCAATGAAATTGACCTTTGGATTTTAGAGACTTGCTCCTTGAATAAATAAACACTTCATCAACTCTGGGAAAACTGGTTTCAGAAGCCTGTTGAGCAATAGTTAACAAAGGGCATCCGGTGTGCTTTTCGTTTGCATTTTGCTGTGTGGGTACGGCTTCTGCCTTGCTTCCTCCACCCTTCTTGTGGACCGTCTGAAACTAAATGTGCATGTCTGGAAGTTAATGCCGTATTGTGCTGCTGGCTGTCTGCCTCAGCTAATGGAGTGTAGACAGCTATGGCTGTTTGCAATTTCTGTCCTCCCCTTAGGGGTTCTAGTCAGTAATTTCAGCCAGTTCTGATAAATAAAGGACAAGAAGAACTGGCACAGAGGTTGGAAATTGCCAGGTTTGTGCCAGTTCCAGCCTGCCACAGGCCAGTGCCCAGAGAGTGACAGTGCAGCTGTAGGAAGACCACACTGGGATGAGCCATCGTTGTCAAGCATGGCGTTTGAAGAACAAGTCTACCCTGGAGTAGAATGAGGGACCCCTCAGAGAGGAAAGCAGTCTCAAGAGGCCACCTGGAGAGGAGCTGGATGGGCCACATGGCTGGGAGTATTCTTCAAGGATACTTATTAGCAGTGGGGAAGAAACCCCGTTCTTTGCCTCTGTCCTTACTTATCATGGATTGGTTAGTTTGTTTATTTTCCAAAAGAAGATCTCAAGATAAGCCTCATATGCAGATAGTTTATTTGTAAAATAATCTCTGAAAGCATAAACAAGAGAGTGATGACCACGATTCAAGGAAGGAGAAAAGCCAAGAAAGGGGGTATTACTATGTGGGCTGAGCTCTGCAGGCCCCTGGGTTTCAACCCCTGGGTAGACCCTCCAGGAAACCCAGAGGAAGAAGTACACCTCTGAATTGTCCCACCAGAGGATGTGGAGGCTGCATTATTTACCTAGCAACTCTCATCCCCATTAATAGGGGATTTCTCCCAAAGGCATTAGCCACCTCCCTATACACTTTTAGCCTGTACCACTAGGTAAAAAACAACTTCCTGAATAAAATGGTACCGAAGAAAACCTCAGGCAGTGGGGGAAAAGAAATGTGGGTGCTTGGGCTGAGAAGTTCTCGACCTTCTGGAAACTGCCTACACAGCCACAGGTGAATGTGGAGGTGAACTGTGGAATATGGAGGTGCGGTGCCGATAGGGTCTATTACCGTACACAGAAGAAAACCATAACACACACACACAATTTTCACTTAGAGATACAAGTAAGAAAACAACCAGGAAAGAGAGCCTTCTCTGTGTGAAACTGGAAGCTAAGATCGGGGGTATTGCGGTATGAATAAAACCTGTACCAAGAGATGATTCTGCCACTTTCGATCTGCGTGGCCCTACATCGTTCCCCTAACTTTTTGAAACCTCAATTTCCACAGCCCTGAGACAGGAGCCTTAAAGTCTATTCAATCTCCCTCACAGAATTTTCAAAAGGACAAGCGGGAAAATGCCACATAGATATTTGTATAAAGCTAAAAATTTTTAGATTATTCAACCCATATAACCGAATGGCTGCCTACTGTGTGTGAGCTAAGAGGACAGCAACTGAGAACAGGAAAGTCCTTGTTCTCACTGAGCTTGTCGTCTTTTGCGAGATATACACAAACAAGCAAACAACACACAAACAAGCAAGTTTAATAAACTGTAAAAAATGCTAGGATGAAGGAAATACATAGCACTATAGGAACATGAATGGGAACACGGTATCCAGATGAGCAGGAGCTTGAAAACAACCTCCTGGAGGGGACCATGTCTAAGTTGAGACATAAAGGATTCACTTTTTTAAAAAAGTGTAATAAAATACATGTAACAAATAGTTGCCTTTGATCATTTTTGAGTAGACATTCTGTGACATTGAATACATTTACGCTGTCATGCAACCATCACCACCATCCAGCCATAGAACTTTTCTCATTTTACAAACTTGAAATTCTGTACCCATTAAACACTAATTCCCATTTCACCGGCTCCCATTCCTTGGAACCACCTAACTTCTTTCTATCCCTGTGATATTTGATACAATAGTTATCTCATATAAGTGGACTAATACAGTACTTCGTCTTTTGTTATTGACTTCTTTCACTTAACATAATGTCCTTAAGTCTCATGCATGTTGTAGCACACTTCAGAATGTCCTTCTTTTTCAAGGCTGAATACTATTCTATTCTAAGCACATGCCATATTTGTTCATCCAATCATCTGCCCATGTACGTTTGGGCTGCTTCTGCCTCTTGGCTAGGAGAATAATGCTGTTATGGATGTGGATGCGCAAACATCTCTTTGAGTCCCTGTTTTCAATTCTGAAACTTTTGCGCTATTGCTATCTGTTATGTCTGACAAGTTTCACATACGCACATCTTTTCTTCTTTATCAGAGGGTACGGAGAACCTTAGGTCTGTGCCTTTTGGACACGTTCATCAAAGCCTTGTCAATGCTGTTTTCCTACCAGGCTGTGTAGAGTTATGGGAAGAGTGTAGGCTCTGGAACTAAATCTGGATTCCAATTCTAACACTTCTATTTATTAACTGTGTAAAATTAAGCAAGTCATTTTACCGCTTTAAAGCTCAACTCACTCTTCTCCAAAATGGGATGAAGAGAACTCATCTTGCAGATGATCATACAAATTAAATCCTTCTGTACTGTGTTACATAACCAAAGTATTTTAGCAACTAAAAATGTAAAAAGTTATCTTTAAAAAAATGGTGAATATGGGCCGGACATGGCGGTTCATGCCTGTAATCCCTGCACTTTGGGAGGCCGAGACAGGTGGATCATCTGAGGTCAGGAGTTCTAGACCAGCCTAGTCAACATGGTGAAACCACGTCTCTACTAATAATACAAAAATTAGCTGGGCATCATGGGGCATGTCTGTAATCCCAGCTACTCAGGATGCTGAGGCAGGAGAATCACTTGAACCCAAAAGGCAGAGGTTGCAGTGAGCCAAGTTTGCACCATTGCCCTCCAGCCTCGGTGACAAGAGCAAAGAGCAAAACTCCATCTCAAAAAAAAAAAGAGAATGGTGAGTGTGAATCTTACAGGCCATTACTAAGCACTTTGAATTTACAAATGTATGAGCCAGTGAGGGCGTTATTGGAGTTGCTGGAAGAAGCAGCCAGTTGAAGGCGTCCTGACTGCTGTGCTCCCAGGCCCAAGGGAGAGAAAACGCTATTGGACCATTTTCCACCCACTGTGCTGCAGCCTCACCCCAGGTCCCGGTGGCTCAGGATGCCATGGTGCCTTTCCACACAAGCCACCAGAATCATCAATAGATCTGGGCATAGAACTGGGGCAGAGAGAAGGATTTAAAAAAGGTAAAACCTTTCAATTGTCCTGACACACCAGCAGAGTCTGGGCAGGGAGCTTCCCCTGTCTGGAGCTGTCTTGTTTCTGTTCAGTCCAGGTTTTTCTCAGCCAACACACAGGCCCTAGCCCCATCACCCACCAACTGTTTTCTAAGTCCCCCCACAATCTCCACCTTGTATTCAAATCAAAAAGTTTTCTTATAATTCTGCAAGCTGCCTCAAGTCTTGTGCAGAATAAGGCACAAAACAAACACTAGGACTTACCATCATATACAGCTGGCAAATATCAAATATATTATGTGATCAGAGATGCACATCCTGCAAACCCAGTGCTACTACAAACCCAGGGTGTGATGAAATTTCTTGTGAAGTTATCAACCCTCAGTCTCTAAGGCAAGGAGCAAGTTGACGGGTGTCATGGCACCACTCATAAGAAATCACTTCACAGGACAGAAACGTTATTACTCGAATTTCAACATTAAAAAAGAAATCAGAATCACAGCCCCCAAGCCCAGAAGTGAGTCTACCAGGAACTGTAACAGGTCATTAGAGAATGTTTAGTCCCGGGTGTATTTTCTTCATGGTTTCTGAGGCAAACAGTCTCCAAAACAAACACCAACGAATCCTGCGTCTAAAAGCACTTGTCTACCGAACACTTCCTTTTAGAAAGCACTAATCAGTGACTCAGCCTAGTGACTCCTCACCCTAAAATCCCTTTGGCTTCAGAAAGGGCCGGTTCTATGACATCAGTTCAGAGACATCAGTATAGGCACTTAAAAAGAGAAAATAAACGTCAGACATCTTCCTGAGGACTCCAAAACAGATAAATGCCCATTCTGTCAAGATTCCCCCTTTTTTGAGAACATATCAGTGTGTTGCTTTGAGAGATGGAGCTGCATGCAGGAAAGTGATGTAGTTTCAGCTGAGAAAGAGAAAAGTGAAGAAGAATATAGGATGTTAGATTATCCTTCCCTCCCCATAATTCCAGATGGTGCTGCTTTTGGTGGAGGATACGGCAGGTCATGCGACACAGAGCTCATTACTTCTTTTTCTGCATTAGCCTTTGTAAGATGTAAGACGCTTTTGGTGTGTGTGCATTGCCTGGAGATGTGGACTTCGGGAGCAGGGCTGGGAAACAGAACAGCAGAGAACGCCCTAAGGTCAAGAGTTATGATTTTTTGTGACAAGTTACTCTGGGTTTAGATCTCACCATGGAATCTACTGTTCTAATACTCAGTTATGTTAACTGGAGGTAGAATATGATTCTACTAATTTTTTCAGATATTGACATTGAGAACAAAAATGTCGACCAGAGTGCTAAACTCATAGAGAAAATAAATAAAAGAAATAAGTAAAATGACTGACATATAGTAAGTAGTCAATATATAAAAACACCACTATTAGTATTATTATCATTAGCAGTAGCATAGTAGTGGCAGTGCAGCTCATGTGGAATGGCTGAGCCAAAGTATGGTTCAGGAGATGGATCTAGATGGGCTCTCTAGATACAGGCAGTGTGTGCCTTCTCCATGAAGAGGAACCAAAAACATTTCTAACTGATCATGTACATGCTCCCTAAGAGCAAGCATTAGGGGTCATCCGCAAAGTGAGGAGAAGCACCAAAAGCAAGGTGAGGGTCTGAGGCAGCGTGCCCCGCTGGGGATTGGCTGGGAGCTGGAGAGCCTCCTGGACAGAGAAAGAAAGACAGAGACTCATCAGGGGGTCCGTGCGGCAAAATGAGACTTTTACTATGTTGGCTACTGGAGAACCCCTTGACCCACATGGGTCTTGGATCTAACACAGAGGGTTGCCCAGAGAGAGCACAGAGACATTTCTTCAAAAAAGGAACCCACAGAATCCCACAGACTCTGAGCCTGGAGCAGCTTCAGCTTGGTGCCAGTCTGAGAGCCTAGTTACTGGGGATCTGCAGACACAGCTGCTGCTGCTGCGTTCCTCCAAGGAGGGAAAGGGGAGGTCGCCTGCTCCCATGCACCCCTGGGAAGGCTGCTGCCCTACTGCAGGCTGCTGTGAGATGGATGTGGGTGGGCCACACTCCCCATCGCTTCTTGCCCATGCTGCTCACCTGAGAGGGGCCCCACCCTTTCTGGGCACAAGCCCACCGCCAGCACTATTTTGAGAGTTTATCACTGGATTGCACCCTGCCCCTGGACCGAGTTCATGCAGATGCTACTGCAGCTGTGGCCCTGCTGCAGGGGAACAGGGATGCCAGCTCTCCTGCGCCCACCTAGGACAATACCCACCACCCTGCTACGGGCCTCTGTGAGGGGGAGTTGTGAGTGGACCATACTCTGCACAGCTTTTTACCCACACAGCTCACCAGAGAGGGACCTCACGTGTTCTGGTCATGGGCACAGTTAGTGCCATTCTGGGAATTGAACACTGAACTATACCCTGCCCTTGGATTGAGCTCAGACTGACGTTACTGCAAACACAGCCCAGCCCAGGAGGGAGGGGAGGCCGGACACTCCCTCACACCCTGGGACAATTCCTCCTGCCCTGCTGCGGGTTGCTGAGAGACCAGCAGACCACGTTCCCCAGGCTAGTTGCTGGAGAGGTCCCCCACCCTCTCTGGTTGTGGGATCACAGCTGGTGCTGTTTCAAGTGCAGTGCTGGGCTGTACCTCACTCTCAGCCAGGCATGGACTAACATTGCTGTAAGTGTCTCCAGGCTGTGGAGGGAGAAGGCGGATCAGTCAACTCCCACGCACCTTTAAGACAATGAATCCAGAAGCTGATTTTTTGAAAAGGTTAACAAAATAGATAGACTGCTAGGCAGACTAATAAAGAAGAAAAGAGAGAAGAATCAAATAGACACAATAAAAAATGATAAAGGGGAGACCACTGTTGATCTCAAAGAAATACAAACTACCATCATAGAATACTAATAACAACTAATAACAACTCTATGCAAATAAACTAGAAAATCTAGAAGAAATGGATAAATTCCTGGACACATACACCCTCCTAAGACTAAACCAGGAAGAACTTGAATCCCCAAATAGACCATTAACAAGTTCTGAAATTGAGGCAACAAGTAATAGCCTACCAACCAAAAAAAGTCCAGGACCAGGTGGATTCACAGACAAATTTTACCAGTGGTTCAAAGAGGAGCTGGTACTATTCCTTCTGTAACTATTCCAAACAATAGAAAAAGAGGGAATCCTCCCTAACTCATTTACTTTACTAACTAGCTGAATATAGGGAGATAGTGTTTTAGTCTTGGTATGTGAGCAAAAAACCTATCCCAGTAAGCGCAGTCTTGGGGCCATTTGTCCTATTAATCCTGTTGGGGAATGGTTAGTAGGAGAGACAAACAATTGAATTGAATATCCTGGGTTTATGTGATCTAGCTGCCCCTGAGAGATAGCTAGCTCTATTTCCTCAATTTCCCTTTTTCTGCAGGATTAAACACCTTGGAGAATCCAGGGTAGCATTGCCTTTTAAGATAGAAAACAGGTTTTGCAGCTTATCAGTAGTTATGTCCAAGGTGGTGCAAAGCCAGTTAATATCATCCAGTAATTTTTGATAATCATTTGAAGTACGTAAGTTGCTAGTATTTAATTTAACCTTTTGAGGTCTTACTGATCGGAAAGTTAGTACATATCCAGGAGATTTCCAAGAAGAGGACGTAGGCATTTGTACTTTTTCAGGTGCAGTTGAGCTTGTGAAACTGAGGCTCTGTTAGCTTTAAGCAGCTGTTTTAATACTTTTATTAAACTTGAAAAAGGTTAATACTTTTATTAAACCTCTTAAGTGTGTATTCCTTTGGACGGAGGCATATAAACTTAAAAGTACTGGATCCATTGGGGCTGCCAATGAAATATCATCCATAAAATGAATGATCTTGAAATTAGGAAATTCTATTCCACTAAGGAGCAAAGCCTGATTTACATGATACTGACACATGATAGAACTGTTCAGCATTTCTTGAGAAAGCACTTTCCAATGAAATCAACAAATTGACCTTTCATTATTGATAGCTGGTATTGTAAATGCCAATTTTTCTCTGTACTATTTTGCACAAGGAATAGTACAAGAGCAGGCTTTTAAGTCAATAACAATAACAGGCCAGTCTTGTGGAACTGCCGCAGGAGAGGGGAGCCCCCAGTGAAGAGGCCGCATAGGTTGCAAATTAGCATTAATAGCCTGTAAGTCATGCAAAAGTCTCCATTTGCTAGACTTTTTGGGAATGACGAAAATGGGAGAATTCCAAGGGCTGTTTGATGGTTTTTTATGGCGGGCTTTTAATTACTTCTCAACTAATTCATGGGCTCGCTGCAATTTCTCTCCCTGTAAAGGTCACTTTTCTATCCAAATAGGATTTTGAGAGAGCCACATCAGGGGTAGGGGAGGAAAAATAGTGGCCATTACTAGCTGTTCTTATGCCCTCCAGAGGAGGTATAGACTGGCATCTAAAGTTGTTTTAGCTAGCACTGACCAGTCCCATGGGCTTATATGAAGGTTGTTTGCTACGGCCTCAATTAATCTTTTTGTAAATGGGCTAATGGCTTCTTTTTCTCTAATGCTTTTTCTTATCTCTTTATGAACATTCACTTGATTGCCTTGTTGATATTGCATCACTGGGCAGGCCAAGAACTCCCCTTCTGACCCCGCTTGTCTAAGACAGGCTCCCATAGCGGTAGCACCTCCCTTGTTCTTTTCACCGTTTTCCAATTTATTGTGCAAAGGGGCTCAGGGAGAATTTCTGTCTCCTCTATGACACTTTTACTTGGTAACAGTGGGGCTGAGGGAGATGGAGGCAATAAGGTAGGTGATTGGTTCCTCCTTCCCTTTTTTAGGCTCTTCTGTTTAGAGAGGGACCATAGCAGGCCTAACTAAGGCCCATAAAGTTAGAGATGTTACTGGGACCCATTGCCATTGTGCATGATGTTGTTTAAGAGTTCTCCCCACATGTTCCCAGAGCTCTACATCTAGCATGCCTTCTGCTGGGAACCATGGATTATGGAAGACAACAATTTGCATTAAGTCCCTAAATTGAGCATGTGAAATTGAAGCTCTGCTAGCTTTAAGCAGCTGTTTTAATACTTTTATATACTGTCCTTTTGTGCTGATAACTGTAATCCCATGATGAAACCCTATCCTGAACAATTCCCTTGAACTTGGGAACCCTGAGTGTGCACCAATGACTTACTGACTTACTTATATAATGATAAAGTGATCTATTCAACAAGAGAATATAATAACCCTAAATATATATGCACCCAACACTGGGTCCACTGTAAATATATTTATTTATCCTACCCAACAACAGGATATACATTCTTCACATCAGTGTATGGAACATTCTCCAAGATAGACCACATGTTAGACCACCAAACAAGTCTCAATAATTTTTAAAAACAAATTTTAATGATACCAGGTATCTTCTCATACCACAATGGAATAAAGCTACAAATGAATTTCAAGATGAACTCTCAAAAACATGCAAATACCTGGGAATTAAACAACATATTCACAAATAACCTTTGTGTCAATGACAAAATTAAGACAGAAATTTAAAAAAACTGAAATAAATAAAAATATACACAATATACCAAAACCATCTGGAGTACAGCAGAAGCAATGCTAGGAAAGAAGTTTCTGGTGTCATACCTACATCAAAAGAAAAGAAAATCAACTAATTACAACCTAATGTTGCATACCTCAAAGGACTAGGAATAAAAAGAACAAGCTAAACCCAAAGCTAGCAAAAGAGAAGAAATAACAAAGAGATCAAAGTAGGACTAAATAAAATCAAGAACAAAAGCACAATGCAAAGGATCTACAAAATGAAAACTGGTTCTTTCAGAAAATAAAGCAAAATAGATAGACCACTTGCTAGACTAACCAAGTAGAGAGATGATCCAAATAAACATAATCAGAAATAAAAAAAGGGGGGGACATTATAATTGAGACCACAGACATACAAAACATTTGCAGAGACTACTATGAATAGTTATATGCTTACAAACTAGAAAACCTAGAGAAAATGGATAAATTTTTGGAAACATTTAACCTCTCACTATTGAACCAGGAAGAAATAGAAATCTTGGACAGTCCAATAACAAGTAGTAGATTGAAGCAATAGTAAAAACAGTCTCCCAATCAACAAAGTCCAGAAACAGATGTATTCACAGATGAATTCTACCAAATGTACAAATAGACCTGGTGTCAATTCTCCTGGAATTATTCCAAGAAAATCAAGGAGGGAATCTTCCTTAAATCATTCCATGAAGGCAACATCACTGTGATACCAAAGTCAGAAAACTACAGACCAGTATCTCTGGTGAACATAGATGCAAAAATCCACAAAAACAAAACAAAACAAAACAAACAAACAGACAGACAGAAAACCCAGAAAACCAAATCCAACAACACATCACAAAGAGAGTACACCACAATCACAGGGGTTTTTTTTTCCCCTAGGAATGCAAGGATGGTTCAATATATACAAATCAATAAAGGTAATTCATCACATAAACAGATTTTAAAACAAAAACTGTGTAATCATCTCAATGAATTCAGAAAAAGCATTTGATAAAATTCAACATAATTAAATTGTACTATTGTGTTGATCCAGTTACTTGAACTAAAATCAAGACCACCCTCAATTCCTTTCCCATGTCATACTAACCAATAATACCTAACCCTCAGATCGCATTTGCTGAGTGCTAGGTACAGTTGAAAGTGCTTTGCATAACTTGTTTAATATTTACAAAATATGAATAAACTAGGTGATTTTTGCCTTCATTTTACTAATAAGGACATGAAAGTACAGAGGCAGCCATTTTCACAGTATCATAGAGATAGCATATACCTAAGAAGTGATCTCAAACTTGAGAAGCTCTAGAGGCTACGATTGTAACCACCAGTCTACACTGCCTAGATTACCCTAAGAATCTCCTAATTTAGTCTCTTGCATTTATTCTTTTCCCTCTACAGGAAATTTTCTATCAAAAAGAGTTGAAAAAAGTGATGGTGAGCTGTGGAGAAAAGGGACCCTCAACCCTTGTGCACACTGTTGATAGGAATATAATTGGTATGGCCATCATGAAAAACAGTATGAAGTTTCCTCCAAAAATTAAAAATAGAACTACCATATGATCCAGCAATCCTACTCTGGGAATATATACAAAAGAAATGAAATTAATATTTTGAGAAGATATCTGTATCTTCATGTTTATTACAGCATTTTTTATAATAGTCAACATATGAAATCAACCTAAGCACCCATCTGTAGATGAATAGATTAAGAAACTATGGTACATACACAAAAGAAATATTATTCAGTCATAGAATAGAAGAAAATTCTGCCATTTGCAACAACATGAATAAACCTAGAGAAGATCATGCTAAGTGAAATAAGCCGTACATACAAAGACAAACACTGTATGATTGCACATATATGAAGAACCTGAAAATTCCAAACTCATAGAAGGTAAAAGTACAGTAAATGGTGATTGCTAGAGGCTGGTGGATGGGGAAAATGGGAAGATGCTGGTCAGAGGGCATGAACTTTGAGTTATAAGCTGAAAAAGCTCTTGAGATCTAACATACAGCATGGGTGAAGATGAATCTGTTAATTAATTTGACTGTGATAATCATTGAACAATATGTACATATATCAAGCTGTCGTGTTGTACATCTCGGATATATCCAAACTTTATTTAGTAATTAGATATTTTAAAGCAAAAGCAAGGTCCACATAACATTGAGAACCATTCCTCTAAATCCAGATTCAGCTAACATCACTCTTCTACTTTAACATGCTCTAATGGTTTCTTATCACATAAGAAGAAAATAAAAAGTGTGCTACCATAACTACAAGGTCCTGTGGCTCTAAACTCATGATGGGTCCCACCTCTAACATTTGCAGTGCCCAGGCCAAGAGTATAAAAGGAGGCCCTATGCCTAAATATTAAAATTTACAAATGCAAATCACTTAAATAAAAGTGCAAATGTAATGGTTTCTTTCAAATGCAAGTAAACCTAATTAAATAATTTTGTGAAATTAAAACTATTCAGAATTCTAGCATTTGCTGTTCATCTCATTGCAAGGGTAAACAGTGGGTGTCATTCTTCATGCATTTTACATTCAATATATACTTAAGTTCAAGAGTAAAATGAATTATTTAGTATTCAGAATGTTCCTCAGACACTATTTGCAGTTCTTGCTAGTATCCTATTTCTTGTTGGTTTATACGTATCTCCAGAATCACAGCTGGAATGTAAGAAAACCCAAAAATTGGACACTAGACATTTTTGAGAAATATAAACATCTATTGTATTTACGTGAGAAGGTAGGATTTGACAGGTTATAATGCTTCTTTCCTCTTAGCTAAACACTTAATCTACTCAAACCCACCCTTCAATTGAAAACAGTGATGTCAGCAGTGGCACAGCTTTTAAATCTTTATGGACTCTGAACAGAATTGCCTTTCCTTTCAAAAGTGTCCAGCAAGACACACGGAAGTTTTTCTTTCAAGGGCATTCATCAAAGAGCAGATGTCAGTAATTTCAAGTGCTGTTATGGGGCTGTACTGAGTATGAGATCCCAGAGAGGTGTCCAGAGAGAGGCGTTAACAAATGTAACACTGTGGCTATTGCCACTGGTGTTGGATTTGTGTTATGAGGGGTACTCTGAAGCATGAGTTTCAGAGTAAAAATCTTTCCTGCTCCTGCTCACGTCTAAGAACCATACTAGTCCCATGAATAAGTAATTCTTAGATGGCATCTCTTGTGCTTGATCCTACACTCAAAATCTCTTAGAGAAAATTGCCTTGGTTACCCTGGTATTCTGCTTAAGTCTCTGGATTCCAGTTTCTTCCAGAACTTGTTCAGAAAATTTGCACTAATGGTTTCTTATCACATGAAGAAAACAAAACTGTGCTACCATGACTACAAGATCCAATGGCTCGAACTCATGAAGTGTCCCTTAATACATTTACAAAAGATTCTGAAAATACTTTGTTCTAGATTGTGCCTTCTTTATTGGGAGCACTCATCTCAGTAACATTTTTTTCAGTATCTAATTTGAATTCTTTCTAATTTGGCTTCTCTATCTCTACCCTTCAACCCCTCACCAACTCAGTTAAGATGTTTATTGCAAAAATCACTAAAACCCAGCATGCTTGCCAGGCACAGTGGCTCATGCCTATAATCCCAGCACTTTGGCGGGCAGATGACCTGAGGTAAGGAGTTTGAGACCAGCCTGGCCAACATGGCAAAACCCCATCTCTACTAAAAATACAAAAATTAGTCGGGCCTGGCGGCATGGTGGGCACCTGTAATCCCATTACATGGTGGGCACCTGTAATCCCACCTACTCAGGAGTCTGAGGCAGGAGAATTGCTTGAACCCAGGAGGTAGAGGTTGCTGTGAAGTTGCACTCCAGCCTGGGAGAAAGAGTGAGACTCCATTTCAAAAAACAAACAAACAAACAAAAAAACACCAAAAACCTTCGTGTTGCCAAACAATTGATATTTTATTAGATTGCTCAACTCTCTGGTATTTTTTGTACATCACCAAATAAGTCTTCTCAATATTATTTGCCAGCTCCCTCTATTTTACAAAACCCTGAATTTCTTCAGGGCTCGGTCTGACTTTTTCTCCTCTGTCTCTGCACTCTTCCATACATGAGCTTATAAATTCCTTTGACTTTAAGAATAATTTATATACTAATGAGTACTAAACTTTTAGACCCAAATCCAACTTTATTCACAATATCAGCAAATTAAAAAAGAAATCTTATATGATTTTCTCAAGACATTAAAAATTTTTATGAAATCCAACCTTCATTCGTGACAGAATTCTTAAAATAGATGTAGAAGGAAAACTCCTTCATCTCAGAGAAATTGACATGAAACTGATAGCAACATCATAAGCTGAAGCAGAGAAAATATATGTATTGTCACTATTTCTAGTCAGTATTATATTGGGAGAAGAAGATAAAGAATCAAACATGAGCATTGCTGGGAAAGAAAGTAAAGAACAGTTACGCAGAAATACAATATGATTTCATACGTATACTATCTAAAAAATAGATAAATTATTAGAATTGAGAAGAGGGTTTGTTTATAACAGATAGTTAACTGTGGAAGCAATCTAGAACAACAAACTTTTTTATGGCAACATATACAAATTTAGAATTAAGAGTAATAACATTTATATAATGTAAATTTTAAAAGATATGAGTTACACGTAACATCAAATAATATGACCAAGTAGGGAAAACCTTTTCAAATATGTGCAAGACTTCTATAGAAAAATTACAAGGCATTAAATGTTCCTGAGAGATATCAAGGAGGAAAATCTAAATAGAGGAAGGAATATAACCTATTGATGGTTTGGAAAACCCAGTTGGTATTGTCATTGTTGTTGCTTTATTTTAGGATATCATGAACTTATGGTAAGAATAATATGGAAATGCAATTGCCAAGTAAAGCAAAGACACATTTAAAGAAGAAGGATCTATTAAAGATAACTTGCTCTACTTGACTTCAAGTCTTATTATAAAACCACAATAACAAAAACTGCTTTCATTTGCATTGGGAGAGTACAATGGAACTGAATAGAAAATACTGGTACTTGGCCATGAATATGTGACTATTCAATATGTGACAGAATTATATTTTTTAAACATCGAATCTTAGAACAATTAGGTTTCCATTTGGACAAAAGAAATTTGCCTCTTGCTACAAACCATGCACAAAACATCAGCTCTAGGTGTGTCAACAATCTAAATATAAAAGACAAAGTATAAACATCTTATTGATATAAAAGAATGTGACTTAGCAATAGGGAAATATTTATTAAATGAGAGTCAGAAAGGAAGGGATTGGTTGACAAATTGAGTTAATTGAAAATTAAGTATTCACATTAATCAGAAGACAGCATTTACAGAAAGAAAAAGCAAGCCACAGAACATAAGAAAATATTTTTAACACAGAACTAATTGGTCAAGAATTATCATGCAAAGTACATAAAGAACCCCTACAAAAAAAAGTAAGAAAAATGCAGATACCCTTATTTTTAAAAGCGATTAAAAAATGAGAGCATGCTGGGTGTAGCTCATGTCTATAACCCCAGCACTTTGGGAGGTCAAGGTGGGTGGATCACTTGAGCTCAGAAATTCAAGGCCAGCCTGGACAACATGGCAAGACCTTGTCTCTACAAAAATTAGCCAGGTGTGGTGGGGTGCACCTACAGTCCCAGTTACTCAGGAGGCCGAGGCAAAAGAATCACTTGAGCCCAGGAGGAGGGGTGGCAGTGAACCTAGATCACATCACTGCACTCCAGCCTGGGCGATGGGAGTGAAACCCTGTCTAAAAATAAATAAATAAAAAAAAGCAGGCACCTCACAAAAATAGAGATCAAAATGGCCAATAAACATTTGAAAATGTATTCAATCTCACTAATAATCAAGAAAATGCTGATTAAAAACAAGATCGGCTAAACCCAAACATTCTGTTACTGCTAATGTGGACAGGGGTACAAACAAAAGAAAGTGTCATACTATTTGGTGCGAATATAAATTAGTAACAGCACTTGAGAAAACTTTTGACAATATTTTCAAAAGTCGAATATATGCGTACCAAGCAATGGCATCCTTAAGTAAAAACATACGCATGTATACACCAGAAAATGTGTACTCATTATTCAAAAAAAAAAAAAAAAAACCATTAGATTACACTGAAAAAACTGAAAGTGTACATTCACATTAGGATGAATAAATGTACACTGCTGAATAGCAATACAGATAAATAACTAAAGCTCCCTGTAGTGACATTTGATCAAGAGTCATCAAACTATGATCCCCTGGGCCAAACAAACCTGCTGTGACCTATTTTTGCATGGCCCACAAGCTAAGAATGTTTTTTACAATTTTACAGCTTGAAAAACAAACAGGCAAGCAAGAAAAAGTGTGTGTGAGAAGCTGTAGGTAGCCTATGAAGACTAAAGTATTCACTGTTTGGTCCCCAAAGAAAAAGTTTGCCAATCTCTGACATAGACAAATGTCAAAAACATACTTTGATCAAAAGAAACAAGAACTAAAATTGAATACAGAATTATTTCAGCCTTATAAAATTCAAACTCAAGGAAAACTAAGTTCTTTTGTTTCATAATTAATATAAGTGGTAAAACTACAATAAAAAGGAAAAGGATGGCTATCATAAAAGTCAGACTGTAACTGCTACCAAGGAAGATGAACATTGTCACTGGGATAGGGACATGGGAAGTCAGGGTCTTGGCAATAATGTTTCATTTTTTGACATGCAGGCATTAACTTTACACAGAAGTGCACACGTGCATGCAAACACACATGGCATTTTTTTGTAAATATGTTTATTTCACAATAGCTGTTTTTTGAAGAGTAAATCAGACTTTGGTTCTTTCGAGGCATGCTGAAATATGTGAGTGTTTTTCTGCTACAAATACAAAGAAGTGCCTGGTAATATGTAATACAAAGAGTTTAATATATAATTGACCAAAAAGAAAGAAGGTAGAATTCTTAGATGCCAAAAACGACAGACGTAAACCTCGAGGAATGATGCTATGGTGGACCAGGAAGGAACTGAATCCTGACACACGTCTTAATTGCCAGCGATGGGGTGATGACGCCTGAGAATAGGTGACAAGAGGCATTCAAAAAGGCAATTATTGGGCTGGGCGCTGTAGCTCACACCTGTAATTACAGCACTTTGGGAAGCCAAGGCAGGCAGATTACGAGTTTGGGAGTTTGAGAGCAGCCTGGCCAAGATGGTGAAACTCCATCTGTATTAAAAATTAAAAAATTAGCCAGGTGTGGTGGCGGGTGCCTGTAGTCCTAGCTACTTAGGAGGTTGAGGCAGGAGAATCCCTTGAACCCAGGAGACGGAGGTTGCAGTGAGTCAAGATCATGCCATTGTACTCCAGCCTAGGTAACAAGAGCGAAACTCCATCTGAAGGAAGGGAGGAAGGAAGGAAGGAGGGAGGGAGGGAGGGAGAGAGGAGCCCCAACCTATGCTACAACTAAATAAGGAGGAAAAATTGGCATAAATATGTATTTCCAGATAAAGATAGTCTTGTGTCCTGACTTATTAGGCAAACAGAAAAATTTGTTATGGAAGCATTTTTACCCAGTGTGAAAGCATGCATGCACGCATACACACACACACACACACACACACACACACACACACACACGCCTACTGAATAAAAGAGAGCGTGCAAAATTATAAACCACATGAGAAAATAATCTGTCATGAGAGAGAATCTGATTAATAATAACCCCTAAGGCATATGGTCTCAAGAACCAGAAGTAATACGACACTCATAAAGTGTGCTTAAAATTGTTCACAAATAACAATATGAAATAAAATTATAGTAGACACTTTAGAAATAATATTTTAAAAGAAAAACAAAAAGAACATTAAAAATGAATACACAGTCATTGAAACTAAATATTCAGGGAGTTGAACATCATGTTGCACACAACTGAATGAAGAATTGTGAGCACAACTAAATAAAATAATTAGTGAACTGGAAGAGTAGTCTGCAGAAGTTGCTACAAGAAATAATAATTCAGTGGGATAAAGCAATGGGAAACGTAAAGGAAAGATTGTGTGTCATGGTGAGTAGAATAAAAATAACCAGCACGTGTCTAATATGCACTGCGGAAGAAAAATATAGGGAAACGTTGGGTGAAAAAAATACAAAATGATAAATGGCTAGGAATTTTCAGAGCTGATGAACAACTATTAATCTTTACAATAAGGAATTATACCACTTCCTGAGCTGTATAAATAAAATAAAAATTAATGAGATGCATCATAGTGAAACTGCAGGGAAAAGAAGAAACAGCATAACTCTTAGAAGCAATCAGGTAGAAAAAGATTAAGTACGAAAACAGATTGTCAATTAGGTGTTCTATCAGCATATAGAAAGTAGAGAAAATTGGCATTTTGAAGTTGCTAAGAAACGTAATGGGAACTTAGACTTCTGTGTCCAGTTAAACCCTCAAAAGTCAAATATATTTTCACACAAATGCTAACTTTGCCCCTCATATATCTTGTTGAAAGACACAACTGTTATTTATTTATTTTTATTTTCTTTTGTTACAGCTGTTATTTAATAGCTATTTTAAAAAAACATATGTACAGATAAATGTCGTGTGTGTGCGTGTGTGTGTGTTTGTATGTGTGTGGGTGTAAAGTGAATACCTGCAGGCCAAGAAATGGAATAGATGTGGTGTGTTACAGAAAGATAAAAATTGAACCTAAGAAGGAAGAAACAGAAGCAAAATGAGTGGTTACAAAATAAATCAGAAAAAATGTGAGTAAATATAAATAAAATTATTATAAAAATTAATAATAATTAAAATAATGCCCCATGGATGGGGAGCAAAACAGCTCTAACTAAAATACTACACAATAATAATATGGAATATGTGGACGTTCTGCAATTCTTCATTGGCCACGAGAAAACCTGTTAATTCAGGTGTGCATTTTAACATTATATCACACAAAACAAATAAAATATCTTTTAATTTGATAGAAGGAAACAAAGTGGTAAGAAATTCTAATCAGCCAACAGAAGGATGATTGAGGAAAAGGGGAGACAAATAATTAAGAAAGAGCATGAAAACAAAAAAATCTAGTCATGTAAATAATTCCAAATACCTCCATAACCTCAATAAATAATAAAGATAAAGATCATCTAGTTGGATTTAAAAAAAGACATTACACAGAAAGAATATTAATAAAAAATGGGAAAAGGTATATTAGGGCAAATGCTAATCTGAGTAAAGCTGATGTAGCAATACTAAAGTCACTGAACTAAATTTAAAGGTATGAAGAAATATTAATGATAAAAATGATCATGGAAATTATTTGAAAGTTATGTAGAAAATGAAATAATACTAAATCCATCCTCCTCTCACAGTGTCACCTCAAAATGTATAAAGCATAAAAAAAATCATAGGGAAAATTGATTAAATAAAATCATAGGAGAAGACTCTAGCTTACCTGTCAGAAACAGAAAAAGGGAAAATCGAAAAACGGTAAAAGAATCGGAGAGCACAATTAACAAGTTTGTTCAGATTGTTATACAAAGCCCAGTACCCAACAATTAAGGCACTCATTACTTTCTAGCAGACACAGAATTTTTATAACAATCAACCATGTCTAAAGATGTGCCGGAATTTAACCTGGTGCAGATAACATTAGAAAACTACCTACCGGAGTGCACTGCTCAGGTGACACGTATGCTAATATACCAGACTTCACCACTACACAATTCACCCATGTAATAAAAAAAACTTGTACCCCCACGGAATTGAAATAGAATAAGTTAGAAAAAAATAGCAAATCCCTCAAAAACACATTACAAAAATACCTCCTGAAACACTAAACAACTAGTATAAAAATTTTGGAATTTGAATATTTGACATTTTATAAGTCAGAGAGAAATTCAGAATGAATATTAGAGAACTGAAAAACATATAAAGAACTGAAAAACTACATCTCTTGAAACTCAAGAGATGCCATTGAAATAACACTTCCAGAGTCTGGGAGCCTGAAATGTACAAATGAACAATGAACACAATAAAAAATAAGCGATCTGTTCAACTTATGAAGTAAGAGACAACTCATAGGGAGAACTCCAAGAAAGGGAAGGGAAACAGAGGAGAAAGACAAGAGCAAAAAAAAAAAGCAAAGATTAACAAAACCCAAAGCTAATTCTTTGAAAAGAGAAAAAGTGGAGGTAAATCCCAGCGAGAGAGACAGAGAGGGCGACAGAGACAAAGAGGCGGAAAGAGAATAGAAAGACAGAGGAAGAAGCAAGTAAACAGTTTTAGAAAAAACCATCGGTGATTATTAAGAAAAATTTATGCCAACACATTTGAAAACTTGGAACTATAGACCATTTTCTAGGGAAATATGAATAAAAATGACAAGGAGAAACAGGGAACTTGATTAGAAATTATGTCATTAAAGTTATTCAATTGATTATCAAGTATCTACTTATTTCTTCTCTCTCACCCTCTTAAAAAAAAAATCTAACTAGAAGGTGAGCAAAGACAATCTGAACACAATGTATTCCAGGAAATGCGCCAAGAGAAGAAACTCTCCAACTCACTCTGTGAAGCTAGTATAATCTCAACTCTAAAATTTGACCAAGAACATATCAAAAGAAAAAAATTGTAGGCAATCTTATGAAGGCACACAGATGAAACAATTATAAACAAAAATTAGTAAACTCTATTGAATCCAGCATTTTTGTTCAGTGAACAAAGTAGGGTATGTCCCAGTAATTCATAAATAGTTTAACATTAGAAAATCTGCAAATACAATTCAGCACTTAAAATGTAATGATTAAAGAAGACAAAAATGTGATTATCTTTAAAAATATGAAAAGGTATGTTAAAATGTAATATTCATGACTTAAAAAAACTCTTAAACCAGGCATAAAATGTTAGTTAAGCTTATTAAGCAAAATACTAAATTGAATATTGAATATTTTACCTAGTGGTCAATTAGTAAAGTGTTCTCTCTAATGTAGAGAAAAAGATAAAGATGTCTGCTATCAGTGCTGTCTTCACAATTGTACCTGCAGTCTGACCTCCTGGTTGAAGTGATTCTCCTGCCTCGGACTCCTGAGTAGCTGGGATTACAGGCACCTGTCACCAGGCCTGGCCAATTTTTATATTTTTAGTAGAGATAGGGTTTCACCATATTTACCAGGCTGGTCTCAAACTCCTGACCTCATGTGATCTGCCTGCCTTGATCTCCCAAAATGCTGGGATTACAAGCGTGGGATTACACCATGCCAGGCCAGAGAATATAATTTAGAATAGCAGATAATAAACTTTATGGAAAAATATAAAAGGATATTTTTAAAAGCGTAAAATATAAAAGTGATATAATACATGTTCATGTATGATGAGACAAAATATCTTCTATATAATACTAACCACTACCCCACAGTGAATTCTTTATTATTTTGCAAGGAATTCAACAAATGCATACTAAAATTAGTATGAAAGAATACAAGGCCAAGAATTGCCAAAACTACTCTAAAGAGGAAGAAGAGAAGGTGGATTAACCACTCCAGATACAGCATTTATTATACGACTATTCATTAGGACGGTAGTGCTGTATGGTTGCAGAGAGAGGCCAGAACAGACATTTGAATATGTAGAAGCTTGTTATATGAGGTGACTTATGACTGAATCACACATGTTCTTGGAGTAATTATCCATTTATAATAAATAAGTTTGAACCTCACATGACAATAATGCCAGCAATGGCAATATTAATCCTAACTAACATTTACTGAGTACTCATGACATGTCAAGAGTTGGTTGAGCGAATAAATGCTTTATGTGTTAAATCATTTAATCGTCTCTACCTGCCAATGGGATATTTTACAGATGAATAAAGTGAGTATTGAAAGAGGCAGAACCTGCTCATAATCACATAGCAAGTAAGAAGAAGAACAGTGCTTTGTATGTGGGAGGTGTGGTGGGGGCAGAGCACTGGCTCTGAAACACACACTATGGCATTGCAATGAAAACAAAATGCAAGGTCATCACAAGGAAAAACAAACCTGAAAATCCAAGAAACAATTTTAGGACATTTTAAGTTAGAATAAGAAAATCCCACACAGATATTTAGTAAAATTATAAACATAAACAAGAAATGTCATACAGCAGCCTGGAAATGATGGTGCTGTCTTAGAAGGAGAAGGGCTGGGATGGAGAGGGAGATTTAAGTCTTTTTTTGATATTTTCTTCTTTGAATTGATCTGTGACAAGTATAGAAAAGATACTATTTGTTATATCTGATTGGTGGATACTTGTGTGCCTCTTTATTTTAATGAATTTAACATTTCTTAAATGTTTGTATTTTTATAAAGCAGATGCAAAGTATGTATTTTTAAGGAAGAAGTTGGAGAAAGAAAGAATAGAACACTATTAAGACGTAAGCTTGTGTGTATTTTGATGAAGCTGCAGGAGCGTGAGAACTAGATAAAGTCACTTACAACTTCTGCTTTCTCGTTTTTCTTCTCTGAAATAAACACGAATGTGATAAAATGACCTGAAACAATCCCTTCTGAGACATTTATATCAAATCGTAGTTATCATCTGGGGCATCTATTGCTTTGTACATTGCAGGTCCTCAGTAAATAGCTGTAGGTTGAGCCATTTACAATCTGGTATTAAACCGTAATAAACCAAATTAAGCCATATTAATTCAGAAAATGCCTAACAGGAGCTCCTTTGATGCAAAATTGATTTCCTGGGTATAATGTGAGGAAAAGAAGGCTAGGGGCTTCAATTTCACTCTTTTTTGTAGTAAAACAGATGAGAAAGTTCGTGCAAACTGGCTTTAGAACAGCTTCCTAGGAACGGCTTGGGTATTTGTTTACTCCATAAGCATTTCACTCTCTATTCACACACTCAACTAATGTCTCTCCTCTGCTAGCTTTGGCTAACCTTGGATGCCCTTTCCCTCTGTTTAGAATTCCAAAAAGATAAATTTCCATTTCAAGCACAGCCTCCTGCTTCTGACTAAAGCTGTTCCCATGATTCGCAGCCGTTTTCCTCCTGATGGGACTTCCATTTGCTCTCCTCAGGGCATTCTCTAGTCCCCGAAGCCAGATTGCAGGAAACACAGCCTGCTTCTCTTCTTTTGCTTTTATATTCATGATTATTTGAAATGGAACTGGGTTGAGACACTTGGAATCTAGATTCAAGAAAGTTCCCCATTTTTCTACCATCTTTGGCTCATTTCCTAGAATCAGGTTCTGTGAATGCGCCAGGTGATTCACGCTGTATTGTTGATGCTGTTTTTCAATAAATTACATAGGGGCACTTCCTCTCTAGCTCTCAAAATCGGGTTTGCTTTGGTACTTTTTTGCTCTTCTATGATGTCCATTAATATTAATTAATATCTCATTTGGCCCAATTCCTAGATATTTGAGAGTCGTTTTCAGTTATGAAAATATTGCTTGGTCAACATTCTGAAATATCTGAGAAGCATCTCGTATCATCCTAAACTTTGAATTGCTCTCTTGATTAATGTTGTTATCCAAATGATCTTTTGTGAATGCCAATATATTATTATGTTCCTCTGCAAGTTCTTAATTTGAATTTAACTTTATTTGGCTCATTGAATGAGCAATCTCTTTTGTTTAAATGTATTTTGTGTATTTTTTTAATTAGCATAAATGTAAAGGACATAAATGCCACCTTGTTACACTGACATGTTGTGTAGTGGTGAAGTTTGGGCTTTCAGTGTAGCCATCACGTGAATAGTGGACTTTGTACCCATTAAGTAACTTTTCATTACCCACTCTCCCCACCTTCCAAGCCTTCAAGGACTATTATTCCATTGTTTAGCTCCCACTTATTTGTGATATTTAACTTTCTGCTTCTGAGCTATTTAAGATAATGGCTCACAGTTCATCCATGTTGTTGTAAAAGACATGATTTCATGATTTTTTTTATGGCTGAATAGTATTCCACAGTGTATACATACCACATTTTCTTGATCTAATCGTATGTTGATGGACACTTAGATTGGTTCCACATTTTTGCTGTTGTGAAAAGTGCTATGATAAACACAGCAGTGCAGGGCCACCTGGACCACACTCTACCTTTACCATGGCAGCCCTGAGGTCTGTGATATTTGCAGAGATCTGTTTAGAAAAACAAATCAAAGAAAAATCTGCCCAATTATTTCTGTCCTCATCAAATCTATGACTTTCTGCTTTCTAGTCACTTCTAACATAAATCAAGTTTTCTTCCATCCTTTGAGAATACAAAGAGTATCTATCAAAAACATTATCTTCGCACTAATAGAATGTTACAGGACTTACTCATTTTGGTTTTGAAATTGTCCATAGTCCTCTCTCTCTCTCTCTCCACTGTAAACACAGGCCTTTTGCTCTTACACCATCCCCACCTGTGTTTTCGCAAACATTTAAGTTTCCTTGTCTAATCACTGTGCTCAACAATAATGTCCAAAAGAAAAATTCCAACTTGAATAAGACACGTTACCTAACATACAAGAATTCAGTCTACTGAAAGAGATGTTCACAAATAACTGCAGTATATTAAGCTCTGTATGAGAATTTTGGACAAAATTATTGAGTAGACGGGCACTCGAGAGGGACAGCTGAGTTTGGCTTAAGGCCACAGCAAAGTGAATGGATTTTGGAAGCAGACTGTCCACTTGAGCTGTCAAGTATATTGGCTATCTGAATGTGCCTGAGTTTATTTTTATTTCTAAACTTCATTTTCCTCACTGTCCTAGTCACACTTGTCTCAGAAGATTGTGAGAATTAAATACAAGAATACATATAATGTGTGGTACAGTGCCTGGCACATGGTAGACACTTAATAGATCTTCATAGTTACGTGACATTATATTCGGTTGTATGGTAAGTCTTTTTTAGGCAGATGGATAGGTCTTTGCTTCAGCAATTGTGTATCTAGTGAAACAGTTCTTGTACATTTATGTCACGTTGAAGACAAAGCAATAAGCTAAGTGTCACAGGTAACTTAGTGCCTGGCAAAGAATGAGTTAAAATTTCACTGGGCTTAAGTTTACCCAGGTGAGGGTTCCTTTTGCTTGCTAAGGAGTTGAATTTGACTCTGTTCTAACTGAAGCCTAACACTTCTTTTTCTTAAATGGGAAAGTTGCATAATCTACTTTACAGTCAGAGGCCTATGTGGAGATGGATTGCAGTGTGAAGATGAAGAAGAATTGTAGTCCAATTAGCAAGCTATGGCAATGGTCCAAGTAAGAGGTAATGAGCTTCCAAATTAAGCAACTGGAGTTGGAGAATAGGGCCAGCCATGGCATTTTTCAGTGATGGGATCAATAGACGGGAAAGAACGAATTGTTTACATGCATGTGTGCATAAAAGGTCGTACTTTGTTACATATAGCCTCCTCTACTTGGCTACCAAAAAATGTTATATGGGCCAAAATTGGGATGTCTTCAGCTCAAACCAATGATATAGGTTCCATTCAGTTGTTAATTAATCTTCCAAAAGTATTTATTTTGTGGAGGCTTTACAGCCATTTCATTCTGAGAACTCAAGTCTTGGGTTAGAACTGAGGATATATAATAAAACTTCAAATAAATATAAATGTAAATTTCTGTGTGTATATATTTATGTGCACATGTACATGCATGTGTACACACACACAATCACACACACACATTTTTCTTTACTCTGTTCAGTGAGAGTTTCTTGGAACACTGACATTGTTAATAGGAACTGGCATGCCTAGTCCCAGATCTTAGATTCTAAGCACTGTTTTCCAATAAAAGGAATTAGGGCCTTTTGTAGAAATCAAAAGGCCTTAATCCCTTTTGTTGGAAAATTAGGGCCTTTTGTAGAAATCATCAGTTCCAAAGCGGGGGCTAGAGATGCACAAGATAGTCATAGAATACATTTTTATGCCAGAAATCAAGGAAGTTCTCAAAGAATAAAGGGACAGGCCAAGGGGATATACTGGTCAAATTTGAAGTAATTTGGACATCACAACAAATAATAATTGTTTTTAATCCATAAAGTAAAATCCACAAATCCACACGGAACGTGAATGTGAAATAATAAATAAATTAATAAGAAAAGGGGAAAGTTTTTCTTTGCAGTAGGAAGGCAGTAATAAAATGGATGGTATGATACGTTTGGAAAAATTTACCATTTGACCTCTGGCGTAGTAATAATTGTTTTAGGCAAGAATCATCAATGGGTAAAACTTTGATGGGAAACCTTAATGAAGTCAACAAAGTTAACATCGCCATTAATGAGATGAATAGGTACAATGTCCCTGCACCAACATGGCTCTGTGGTGTTCCTGCCAAAAGTGCATTGTGTGAATCTAACCATAAAGAGGCTTCAGAAAATCCCAAGCTGAGTGCTATTCTATAAAAGACACATGGCCACTACTCTTCAAAAAAATGAGTCATAGAAGACAAAGAAAGAAAGACTTATTTTTAACTAATAGAGAATAATGAAACAAGAAAACCAAGTGCGACGTGAATACCAGATTGATCCTGGACCAGTAAAAATTACAAAACTTGACTAAGGTCTATGTATTAGATAATAGAACTCTATTTACATAAATGTCCTGCTTTTGAAAATTGTACTCCGGTTTTGTAAGAAAATACCTTTGTTTTTAGAAATTGTACATTAAGGCAATGGGGCATTATCTTTGCAATTTACTCTCGAATGTTTAAAAAATGTTTACATACAGAGAGAGAGACAGAAAGAAACAGACAGAGCATGATGAGACAAACATCGTAAGCATAAAATTATCTCAAAACAAAGAGTTGAGACAGATTCTTTAAAATATGTATTTTTGGCAAAGTATCATACAACATCTGGGCACAGTAAGCAAAAGTTTGCAGGCTATAAAATCCCTGTCGAAAGCAGATTACCAGAGGCAGAATTACAGGCTGTCCCCTTGCCCTGATGACAGAGTCAGCAGTAGCAAAGGCCAGCTTTCAATGATATTATCTCTACAATGTGTTGGCAGAACAAGAAGGTAGTTTGGAATTCGTCAGCTGAAGACAGGCAAACAAATGACATGGAGATGGTTATTAATCTTGGCTCATTTTATAACAAGAGATCTCTAAAAGGCACCCACTAAGGCAAACCTGCTTTAGAAAACAAAACCAGTATAAATCCAGGGATCACTCAAACAGACCCCATGTTGCATTTAAAGTATGCTTTCCCAAACTATGGAACACAGTGGGCATGGAACAAAGTATAGTATTAGGCAAGTGACATTTCCGTCCCTTTAGAATGGCAAGACACCAAAAACATGAAGTTTGCCTCCATGTTGTATTCCAGTTAGAGGTCATCAAGTGAATGAATCTTACCTGAAAAGAATAGGGCATTGGTGAGTGGGGGATATCTTTATGGGAAAGCCAACAAGAGGGATATTTTTTTCCCTGTATCCAGTAGCAAGAAGTCTTACATAAACAGGAAATGGAGTTGTGTGAGCTTGGTTGCTGTAAATGCAGACTTCACTAAAGAAAGATGTCCCATGGTTATTTTTCCCTTGGGCTCTGGGGAAGCAAGCTTATTTTAGGTTTGCCTTCTGACTTTTCATTGTCCGTAAATGGCTGCTAGTATAGGAATCCATGTTTCTGAAAGCATCCATTTTTTAAAAGTCTTCTCTCACTTTCTTTGCCGTAACGATTTCAAAACAACAGAGTTTCAGTCTGGAAAGGAAGCCCAGCACTCTGTGGGAAGAGTGAGGGCTGAGCCACTGAAATTGCCTCTGCCTGATGGTTTGCTTTGCTCTTCCTCATGCTCCTCCATCTATGTCTGAAATTGTTATGTCAGTGCATTTATTCCCTGGTTCATTTATTCATTAATCCATATGTTCCTCAATCAAGCATTTACAGAGCATTTGCAATAGATCCAGCACTGCTAGAAACATTGAAAGGAAAAAGAAAGAAATGCAAGACATCTTTTGCATTTCTTACCTTTATCCTGTTCATTTGTTACTCTAAGTTACTTATGTAAACTAAGAGGTCAAAGTTCAGATGAGTTTCTTTCCTAAACTGACTGTGCATTCATGGAAGATAGAGATGAAAAGAGAATGGAGTGGTTTGGAAAGGTGAAAAAGACACCAAGCTGAACCCTAACAAGTAATTGGGACAAGAGTCAGGCATGGGTAGGAGGAAGGGTAATCAAGAGTGAGAAGGTCTGGCTAAGTACAGTATGTTCGGAGAGCAGTGGTGAGATTCTACCTAGTGTTGCAGGAGTTACTAAGAAATAATTTTAGACAGATAAGGAGGAAAAGGGGTCCTTGGAAAGTTGTTTCCTTTCTTGTCTAGCAGGAAAGCACCAGCTCTTAGAGCCAGGCAGACAACCTTTGATATGCAAATGCAGGCCCTTAGAAACTGGTCCACCCAAACGTGCCTATTCCGCCCTCTTCCTTTTGCCTTTGCCCCTACGTGTGCCTGGCAACATGGCTACCCCCACATCTCCCAACATGTGTAGAACTTCATGGCACCCTGCAGTTGCAAATTAAAAGGCTAGGGTGGGCGGACCAGTTTTTTCTCATGTGAATGATGTATCTGGTCAAACCAATCCCCTAAGCCCTATGCACATCAGACACCACCTCCTCCAACCTCCTCATATAACTGGCTGGTATCAGTTGCACTGGGGGTTCCCTCTCTTGGCTTTGGAGACACCCCTTTCTGCCTCTTTACCCCCGTCTTTGTCTTCCTTCTTTCTTCTCCCTTCTTTCTTGCCAATTAAACTTTCTGGTCCTTAAAACCACTCCCCGTGTGTCTGTGTCATTTTATACAATTTGACGTGAGACAAAAGCCCTGGTGTTCCTCCACTCATCAGAGCCGTATCATTAGGAAACACCAGGGAGAGAAAAGGTGGGAAAACTGTACCTTGTAATCTCCACAATGGTAGGCTCTATGCTGGCCATATCAAGGGTTCAACACAAAATCCTCCCCCACTTTTTCCCTTTCTCTCTTGATCTCTCCTTCGCTTCCCTTCCTTCCAACACATTACTCGGTAGAACACAATGGTATTATGCGGAACTTTACGTTATTATTCTGAGGATGATGGAGTTTAGCCTACAGACTGTTAAGGTGATGCTGCTCGAGATCACTAGCATACCCTCCACTCATTTTTACTACGTCCTTTATGATTTTATAATTGAAAATTTACAATATTCTTTTAAAAAGGTTTCTGGTGTCATTTGAAGCAAGATAGCAGACCTTATTACTGGTAAGTTGATTTTATTCAGAAGTTAGAAAAATTAAAGAGTTCGTCTCTTCTGCCTTCCCTTTCCTCCCTTAAATATAACATTTAAACTCAAGCAGCCATGGGCTCTTACTCAAGACGCACAGTAAGCTGGTAGAAAAAACAAGAAATAGGATCATGTGCATGGCTATTTAAAAGATTATTTTCCAATTAATTTCTTATGTATTCCTGGTAAAACCCAGAGCAATCTCATGAGAAGAGAATATGCTATTATCAAAAGAGAAGTAGGTCAGTTTGCAAAGAGCTATTTTGCTAATAGATCAATTTTAAAGTGAATTCCATTTGCCAAATTACTGATAAGTCCTCAGTTTTAATTTTGCTTCAGCCTCTAGCCAGCACTTGTATCTTAGATGCTCTCTTATTCCTACCCTTGCCGTTTTATACGTAGCCTTGCCATTTTTTCTTTGTAGTCTCTGTTGTGAGTCCTACCATTGCCCTGCACTCTGTACCTGCGTTAGCCCCAGAGGTTGTCACAAATGTTACACTTTGCTTGGTTGTTGTTGTTGAGATGAAGTCTCCCTGTGAGGCCCAGGCTGGAGTGCCACGGTGTGATCTTGGCTCACTGCAACCTCCACTTTCAGGATTTAAGCAATATTTTGTGTTACATTACATTGTTATTTTGAGACATGGTTTCATTCTATCACCTGGCAGGAGTGCAGTGGTGTGATCTCAGCTCACTACAACCTCTGCCTCCCGGGTTCAAGCCATCCTTCTGCCTCACCCTCCAGAGTAGCTGGGATTACAGGCGACCACCACCACGCCCAGCTGATTTTTGTATTATTAGTAGAGATGGGGTTTCGCCATGTTGTCCAGGGTGGTCTCCAACTCCTGACCTCAGTTGGTCTCCCTGCCTTGGCCTCTCAAAGTGCTCGGGTTATAGATGTAAGCACAAATGTTACACTTACACAGCACCTAATACCATATATCTCAGCTCTTTCTATGCTAGTGTTTATAGGAAAGCCCAACTATTTTCATTTAAAAATAATGTAAGCTGGGGTAGAAACTAATGCAGGAGCAGAACCGCTGCAAGAGTGGGAGGAGGAAGGGGCAAGAGTTATACATGAAAAAAAGAGTTTGAGAAGCACTTCAACCATTTAATAATTTATTAAATGTATTATATTCAATAATGCAATAAATTGATAATTCAGTTGGATTCATTTGCTGATTCCTGGTTTTAAAGCAACTCAATCTGGAACCAGTGAAAAGCCTTAAAGCTCCATGGTTAAAATATCTTGGGATGATGGCTTTAACCTCCCAGTGGTCAGTTATAAGGTCTGGACTTACTTTGCTCCTCTGTCCTTCAAGATAGACATGTTGGCCAAGTGACACAGAGGTCATTTCAAAGTCTCTTTAAGAAAGGTTGTATGGACATTTTTCATCAGTACCACACTTTATAGGGATTTGTTTTAAATATTAAAAGTGAAAAATCAATTCTTACAAATGCATGAATACGATTGAGATGTGTTTCTCCTTCAATTTTTCTTCTTTGAAGCTGTGCTTTTAATTGTTTCAGAAGGGGTAACACTGGCCAGGTGTGGTGGCTCACACCTCTAATCCCAGCACT
>NW_016107320.1:14702364-14708577 GCF_001604975.1 Cebus imitator
AGACAGGGTTTCACTATGTTGGTCAGGCTGGTCTGAAACTCCTGACCTCAGGTGATCCACCCGCCTAGGCCTCCCAAAGTGCTGGGATTACAGGCAGGAGACACTGCCCCAGCCTCTTTTGAGTTTCTGATTAGCCTTTCCAAAAGAGGCAATCAGATATGCATTTATCTCAGTGAGCAGAGGATTAACTTTGAATAGAGTGGGAGACAAGTTTACCCCACGCAGTTCCTAGCTTGAATTTTGCCTTTAATTTAGTGAGTTTGGGGTCCAAGATAGTTTCCTTTTACTACTGAAATCAGCTAGTGCTCAGCTTAGGACCATGATTGGTTCCGACAGACTGGTCGTAACACGATTTGGTCGTAAGTTGAGTAGGCTATATGTACAGTACTGTGAAATGATGTTATAAAAATCTTTAAGTCATATTTTATCATAATTTTCTTTCATTATTGTTATATATCATAATTTTCTTTGTTCATTTTATGCCATTTGTATCACCTCTACACCATTTTGTTTCTTATTTTTACATTCATCAGGTTTAAGTAAAACACTGCATTACCAGTACAACTGGTTTAATATTTGAAAAACATACAAAATTACAAAATACAGGTGCATACAAAAATACAAGATACAGGTGTAAAAAATACCATAGGAAACATTTTCCCAATTGCAAAACATATCAAAATATATAAACATGTACGAAACATTTTATTGGCCGCTGGTGCTTGGCTGCTGATCGTTGATGTCGTCATCTGAGGCAGCAGTTGGGGTTACCGGAGTTGGTTTTTTCATAAACGTGGTGAGCTTTGTCTGAATTGCATGTTTCTTTTTTCCTTCATAAATTTCACGATATGGACGAAACACATCGTGCGCCATCTGTTCAATCCTTGCAAATCGTTCGATGTTTGGGCCCATTGCTTCGAAATGTATAAGAAGTTTATTGGGAGGGGTTTGATGAAAAATATCCAAGACACAAAACACAAACTGCTGTACCGAGTCTGGGATAACAGTTCCAATGGTGCACGCGGAGATGGTAGTGCTGCCGGAAGCTGGTCCGCACTCTTGTACGCCCAGCTGGGCAACGTTTGCGCTGCCAGACGCGGAGCAGTCGTGGGTAGCGATTGTGGTCGTAAAGTCGAATGGTCGTAAGTTGCATAGGTCTTAAGTCGATCAATACCTGTAATGCATTTTGGAAAAAGAGACAACAGAGGTAAGCAAGCCCACAGAGTTCGCTCTCATGACGCATCGAGGGTGCCTGCTGTTGCATGACTTACGACTTTGGTGCTCACCTTGATCACCTGGATTGAGGTAGTGTTTGTCAGTTTCTCTCCTGTAAAGCTGTTCTTTCAACCCCCTCCCTGCTGTAAAACCAAAGAAAATGACTGAGGAGAGTCTCCATCATTTAGAGGCTGATTTTTGCTGAGGTTGAGATGCACCCAGGGAAAAGAGACACAGGTTGCGGTAGAATCTGCCGCCCATACTTTTTGCAAAGGTGATTTTGAGGTCTTCAGTATTTAAAATAGGAAAAGTGGGCAGAAAGGGAAAAGAGGAACAAAAAGGGGAACTGTAGGCAAAAGAAGCAAATGGTTGCATTCTCTTGAGGTTTTCATCAGCATTCACTGAATCCACGTTTTACATGTGAAAGGAGCCTGCAGAGGCCAGGCAAAGGGGATCATTCCTGTAATCCCAGCACTTTGCGGGGGCGAGGCAGGTGGATCATGAGATCAGGAGTTTGAGATCATCCTGACTAACATGGTGAAGCCCTGTCTCTACTAAAAATACAAAAATTAGCTGGGCGTGGTGGTGCATGCCTGTAGCCCCAGCTACTCAGTAGACTGAGGCAGGGGAGTCTCTTGAACCCGGATGGCAGAGGTTGCAGTGAGCCAAGATCTTGCCACTGCCCTCCAGCCTGGGCAACGAAAGGAGACTCCATCTCAAAAAAAAAAAAAAAAAAAAAAAAAAAAAAAAAAAAAAAAGAAAAGAAAGAAAGAAAGAAAGAAGTGGGCAGCGGCATTGGTCTGCTCAGTGAATCTGCATTTTTGCATGAGAGAAAGTAAACGCAGAGTAGAGGAAGCGGTCAAACATGCTTTAGTCTCCAGTGAGCAGAGGGATGCCTCCTGGTCCTGGCTCTTTCCCGTCTAGTACCTGTGAAAAGAAGCTGTTAATTTACATTGTCGGGGTGAAACTCAACAGGACTCTGCTTTAGGGTAAAGATCTTGGGGCCCAGAAGGAATATTTTTGTGAGGAAATTGTAAGGGAAGCCCCCTGGGGAGGTATGTGGCCTCTGCCTTTGCCGTTAACTATTTAGAAAGAAAATGGGAGGCGGCTTTGCCTGACTCAGCAAGCTTAACTTTTTGCCTTGGCCTAGTGAATCTGGGGCCCTGAGACTGTATTTTCCTTTCTATACCATAACCACTGCTTGGAAAAGGGTCACTTTGTGCAGCTTCAGAGTGGAGAGTTACGGTTCACCTTCTTAAGAGCAAAGTGCCTACGTAGGTGATTCTGAATTCTTCCACGTGGGAACTTTATCCTCCCCATTTATTTATTTATTCAATCATTTATTTATATAAGTGTGGATTCATGGATATTTAGTTTATATTTTGGGCTATAATCCAATACGACTTTATTTATTTATTTATTGCTCAAATCTGTCTAGCCTTGTCCATTGAGAGCTCTTTCATTTGGCTCCCATGTTCTTTCAGCAAGCCTTTATCAATGTGCGCTTTTTATTGTTCAGGAACTTCCTTACTTTCTGGCACTACAAGACGAGCCAAGCTCATCTTGTCTATTTCCTGCCCCAATCCAAGGATCTGCCATTTCTTCAAGGAAACCTGGCTCCTTTGATTGAAGAATGATAATAGAAACCAAGATCCAGGTGGTCAGCGTGTTTGTTGCTACTGTTATGTTCATGCAAACCTTTAAAATCTGAGTTTCCTGTGGAATTTCTATGCTGATTTATTAAAAATGCCAACTTATTTATTAATCACTGTCCATAAACCTACGAATTCTGAGATTATGAGATAGTCTGAGAACTTTGTCACCATCAATTCTTAAAATAGCATGAAGAAAATCTAATCTCTGGAAGTGGATGAGAATAAAATGTAATTTGAGGTGGCAGTAGAAGAAAAGTGAAAATTACTGTTTTATGTCAATATTGTGTCAACAAGCAGGCTCCTTTAATTATAAGTAAAAAAAAAAAACTTCCTCTTTAGAGAAAGGGAAATAAAAGTACTTTGCAGAGGAAGATTTATTTTCTAAACTGTCTCAATTGTTTCTGCATACTCAGAACAATTTGATGTAAATTTAGAGAGCAAATAGATTTACCTTTGGTAGACCACCACCTCTTTCTCCCACTTCATTCTCTTCATTTATATTTTATATAGTAAATATGATTTGAGCAACTAGTATGAGGACAAGTCAAAGAAGTCCATGATTCTGGCTCCTATTGCTGTATCAGAAGTTGTCCTGAAGCTTCATGGTACAAAACGACAGTCATTTTATTTTGCCCACTGTTTTGTGGATTGGAAATTCAGAGAGGGTTCAGCTGAGGCAGGTGAGGAGACAGCGGAGAGAATCTGTAGGCTGGAACCACCTGTGTGAGAAATGCAGATGGGTGACAAAAAACAGGACGGCTTGCCTTCATTCTTCCCCCTCCCTGCCTCCTGGTGCCTCTTCTTGCCTGCACGAATCAGAAGCAAAATGGCAAGGGAGTCTCCAGCCATAATAGGCAACAGAGAGTGGGCTTGGAAATGAGAGTAGAACATCACTAGCACAGTAAAACTTTATGAATAGCCAAAGGCTTCTTTAAACACCAAAACTCCTATCTATTGTGTTGTGTTGTGTTGTGTTGTGTTGTGTTGTGTTGTGTTGTGTTGTATTGTATTGTATTGTATTGAATTGTGTTGTATTGTATTGTATTGTATTTTTGATTCAGGGTCTTACTCTGTTGCCCAAGCAAGAGTACAGTGGGGTGATCTCAACTTACTGCAACCTCTCCCTCTCAGGTTCAAGTGACTCACCTGCCTCAGCCTCCCGAGTAGCTTGGATTAGAGCTGAGGTTGGCCAGGCTGGCCCTGAACTCCTGACCTCAGTTGATCCGCCCACCTCAGCCTCCCAAAGTGCTGAGATTACAGTTGTGAGCCACCACACCCGGACACAAAACTCGCATCCATTTTAAATGGAAAATTTGGACTCTCCTTCACAAAATAATCTAAATTTAATTTTTCTTGCTGTCTTACCAAGGATCAGCTGTTTTTTCTTTTCTTTTTTTCTGTTTATAACACATTATTTCCTCAAGGGCTATTTTGTTGTGTAAGATTCCTTGCCCCTCCCTTTAATCAAACGTTCTGTGTTCTTTGAGATATTTCTGATTTGTTTAGTTTTTCTTTCTTCTGCCAAACAGGTTCAAATGCTTTGTATCAGTGCTGAAAGTGTAACTGGGTTGTGGCATGGCGCTCAGCTCCCTGTTGCCCCGTGGGATGTGCCCAAGGTTCTTGAACTCTCGTACACAAGAATGGGGAGAGGGCCCTGGTGGCACAGTGAGCTCGTTTAAGTAAATATCGGAGCCAAAGCGTTTTGCAGAGAGCGATTTATTAGGCAGGGAGAGAGAGAGAGAGAGTAGAGAGAGAGAGAGAAGTAGAGAGAGCTCCCAAGCTCTTGTGGGAGGGGATCCCAGAGAGGGAAATTCCTATAGGGAGAGCGAGAGAGACAGCTCCCACGTTGCCATGGGAGGGGATTATAGGTAAGGGAATAGGGGGAATTTTAACCCCAGAGTTACTCCTGCCCCATTCAAGTTCTTGTCCAGTGAGAGGAACGTTTCCAAACTTCCTCTGGAGTGACTGATTTTCAACTCTAATATTGGATTTGTTGCCTGGCCCGCAATCAAAGCCTCCTCCTTCAGAGCTTTTATTGGGGTTTTTACACAAAGGAAGCTCACCTGGGCTTTTTACCCAGCCCAGGTGGGAAATTCAGACAAAGAACTCTAGGTTCCCAGATGGGGATGTGGATCAAAGCCTGTTGGGCATGTCGCTGGGAAATTTCTGCCTTTGAAACTATGCCCCTTGTGGACTCAGTTTTCCTTGGCACAATCCCCCAAAAGTAAGCCCTGCCTGTTTCTGTATTCTAATTTATATATTTTAAACTGATCAACTATGAAAACCTATTTAAAATTGTATAAGATAACTGTAAATGGGCTTGAATAAATACCTAAAGAGCTTTTCTGCAGGTCAGGTGGATCCGTCTCCTTGTAGGCACCGACTTTGTAGTCGCTTAGAGACTTGCTTTTTAAGTTTTGGATATTTAAGCCTGCCGGATAACTGATACATGATTTAAGGCAGTGTTTGTATACAGAATATTTTCAGAACTTCTCTTTCTTTTTTTCTTTCTTTCAGTATTTAGGGAAAAAAAGTTAGGCTTTAACTTTGAAGACAATTGTTTTCTTAACATATGGTTACATTATAACTGTTAGATGCTAGTGTTTAGAAGATCTGAGCAGAAACTTTTATTTTTACTCAACCAGTCTCCAAGTATTTAAGCAACAACTGATTTCAGAGATGATATGAGAAAGTTGTCATGCAAAAGTATCTTGAAGAGTAAGCCTTGATGGCCAATTGTACCTTCCACATCTGTGGACTGATTGATTTTTATCTTTCTTTAATTCATGGGCTGCAGAGTAACCTAAAAACATATTTCTGTGTAATCTGTGGATCACTTTTAAAAACTCCTAATATGAATCTCAAAATGTAGCTAATAAACTTTATCAAAGAAAATATCTTGACTTTGCAGAGTCTATTTAACACAAAGAAAAATTATTTCTCTTTGATGAATGGCAGGTTTGACTTTCACTGGATCCTAAATCTTTATCCTCCCTCTTAAGGACGATTATGCCATTTTAGATTGTTTTATTCAGTGCGGAGATGCCTTTGTCAGCACAGAAATGTGTCTGGGTGACATATTTTGCGCCCCAATATCTGCACTTTCTTTTGGAGTTATTTTTAGGGTGCAGATTTCCCTCCCTATGGATTTCATTTTTCTGAATTATTTAAATCTCTAAACGCAGAATACTGCATTTAAACTCAGGGTCCAGTGAATGGACTAGAAGATCTCTGATCTCTGGGGTCACTCAGTGAAACAGATATTCTCACACATTCGCAGAATAAGTTCTCTTTTTGAAATGTATATATGTAATAAAAAAAATTTTTTTTAAGATTTAGATTT
>NW_016107320.1:14708597-14748008 GCF_001604975.1 Cebus imitator
TTAGAGACAGGATCTGGCTCTGTCACCCAGGGTAGAGTGCAGTGGCACAATGATGGCTCCCTGCAGCCTTGAACTCCTGGGCTTGAGTGATCCTCTCACCCCAGCCTCCTGAGCAGCTGAGGTTATAAGTTCATGCCACTGCACTCAGATAATTTTTAATATTTTTGTAGCGATGGGATCTCACTATGTTGTCTAGGCTGGTCTTGAACTCCTGACCTTAAATGACTCTGCCTCCTAAGCCTCTGAAAATGCTTGAGATTACAGAGGTTAGATATTAATGAGATAGCTGAAAAAAACAGATTTGGACTGTTGAAATCATGAGAGAAAATGAGAGCCATATTTTCTAAAAAGTGTGCAACAGTGAGGAAAAGACAGAGAATAGGACTCTGGGGTCCAAGGAAATAAATAAAACGGAGGAAGTGTTCAGAAAGTTAGAAGGAGAATCATAAGAAAGTGGTACCCAAGTGAAGGGAACACTTTGAAGTAAAAGTGAGTGTTCAATTGAAAGATCAAAGAAGATGAGAATCGAACATTAGTAACTGAGAGCTCTTTCATCTGACTCTAGACAAATAAAATGTGACAACTCCATTTAAACTCGGGTGTGTCCAGTTCTACAACCTGCCATCTTTCTATCATACCGACTACCTGCTATTAAAACAAACAAACATACAAACAAACTCGAGGTGCTGAAAAGACCAGTCAAATACCTACTGATAAATACATGCACTAATTAAATGAATACTGATTTCATGACCACTTTGATCCAGCACTATTCTAGACACCAAATGTAGAGTGCAAATAAATAAAGTGGATGTGATCTCGGCACCTCATCCAAGCTGCTAGTCTTGGGAAGTGGATTGATGTCAATTAGTCATATTTAGTAAGCGTTATGAAGGAAAAATAACATGGGGATATCATAAATAAAAATAGTAAAAGGATCTATCAGGACCCAACCCCATACAAGCTTCAATTATGGCCTTATATTTGAGCTGAGGTCTTGCAAATGGTAGAAGTCACTGAGGTGGAGCGGGCTGGGGAGGGGACCTGCATGATACAAAGAGAATGATTGTGAAGTTCTGAGAAACTGGAATAGAGGGTTCAGCATGGCCAGATTATGCAAAGCTTGGTAAACCGTGTTTGAAGCTCTCTATTTAAGGAGAAGCCTTGATAGGGTATTTACATTTAATTTCCACACTGCGTTCTGACCCACATCTTCCTATTTTGAAAAGAATTGTTTCGACATTTCCTGGTAGTAAAGTGCAGCTACAGATTATTTTTTTCCTTCCTCTTTGTTAAGCCAATTCATCACTCTGTGGATTTACCTTAATAACCTCAGCACCGTAATAGCTATGATTTAGAACAAATCCTAGAGTTAGGAGAACACTATTTGGTGTCATTCCACCCTGCGGACGCAGCCACACCAACGTAGTATTGGAGTAGAAAGGAAAGTGAAAGTTGTGGGAATTGAAGAGACAGTGAGCTTCCTTTGTCTAAAATACAGTTAACCCAGCTGTGAGTATACATTTCTCTTTGGAGAACGTAATGCCAAACTTGTCCTAGGAAGAATTAGGGGGCCAGGTGTGTTGGCTCACGCTTGTAATCCCAGCACTTTGGGAGGCCAAGGTGGGCGGATCACCTGAGGTTGGGGCCTGACCAAAATGGTGAAACATCGTCTCTACTAAAACTACAGAAAAAAAAAAAAAAGACTGGCATGGTGGTGCATGCCTGTAATCCCAGCTACTTGGGAGTCTGAGGCAGGAGAATCACTCGAATCCGGGAGGCAGAGGTTGCCGTGAGCCAAGATTGCACCACTGCACGCTAGTCTGGGCCACAAGAGCAAAACTCATTCTACAAAAAAAAAAAAAAAAAAGAAAAAAAAGAATTAGGTTAACAGTCACAAACCTAAAATATCTTTTGTAGTCTAGGGACTCACTAAATCAGTTAAATGTCTTTGCCCGGGACACAAAGCTATACGGCTCAGATGAGCAATTGCCCTAAACCCCACTCAGTGCGGATGGGAGTTGGGAGTTCCTCTGATCGGCACTGTTTGAATTGTGATTCTTGTCATGACTTAGCTCTATTCTCTTTATCATTTCCTGGTCCCACCTAGATTCAGTCACTCCCAATTCTTATCTGAGACTCTCATGTTTGTTCTTTTACTTTTTTTTTCTATTTGCAGCAAGTTGCTATGCAAAACACAGCGTGGCCTCATGAGTGTATCACCCACTCTAAATTCTTCAAGTCCCTCTCATCAGCTTGGACCTGTTTTTCATGCCACAATCCTACATTTCCAGTTGCATTTGGATACGGGTGGAATTCTGTCTCTCCAAAATTCATATGTTGAAGTTCTATCCACCTGTACCCCAGAGTATGACTATTTGGAGATACCATCTTTTAAGTGGTCATTAAGGTAAAATGAGGTCTTATGAGAGAGATCTAATCTCGTATGATGGGTACCCTTATAAAAAGAGATTAGGACATAGACACACACAGAAGGAAGGTTACAAAGGGAGAAGATGGCCTCCTGAAAGCCAAGGAGGAGAGAGACAGCAGAAGAAATTAACCCTGTCACCACATTGGCCTTGAACTACACTCCACAATTGTGAGAACATGAGTTGATGTTGTTTAAACCGTCTCAACTATGGTACTTTGTTATGGCAGCCCAGCAAACGAATATAGCATCCTGGTATCCAAGTCATTTTACAAAACTGAGTCACCCTATCACCTTCCTGTAAGAGTCATTCCTCTTTCCCAAGGCTAAAATTGCAAGCTCTCACTCAGCATTTGTTGTGGATTTATTAGGTGTCAAGCACTGAAGGTACATAGTCCCTGCCCTCATATATCTCCCATTTCGCTACAGCCCCCCTCAGCTCATACCTCTCACTGACACTTCCATTATCTCTACCACCCCGACTGCAAACCGTGCAGTCATTTGCTATTTGTCCATCTTTCACCTTTCCCTTCTACTCAGTCACAGATTTCCAATGAGTGTTTCATGGCATGTTTTTTGTAGTGAGTCAGACTGCCACACCTTCCCTGGATTACTGGTATAGTCTCCTAATGGGTTTCTCCTTGTCTGGGTCTTTGCCCTTACTTATCTTCTATCCATTCTATATAACAAACATTCTGCAAATATAACTTTCACCATGTTATTCACCCTCCTTTCTCAAGAACCTCTCTTACAGGAAAGGCAAAGATAAATATATGTCAGCCTGAGTCACTTAGGAGTAAATTTTATGTTTGATAGTTCAATGTAGGCAGGGCTTCACCTGTAGATGGGCATCCGAGGTCTCTCATTGATGAATGTTACGTCCTTCCACGCAGTCTTCTTCACACTGGCTTCTTAGGCTAGCAAGGAGCATTCACATTTTGAGTTAGGTAAATGTTTGAACTATGCATTGCTTTGACAACTGCACTTTTTCTCTGTAAGTTCTGTAAAGTTGCATATATATATATATATATATATATATATACATGATCAATCCAGATCCTAGAAATAATTTAAATCATAATGAGGTATAAGTCCACCATTATAAGTTTGACTGCCTTAAACTTCTTTTATATACTAAAATTATTCCTAAAGTAATTTGAATTCTAAATTAAATATCTCCCTTGAAAGACACTGTAGTGTAGTAGATGAAAACACAGACTCTGAATCTGGAATCTCTGTTATCAAATACTGGTACTAACACCTAGTAAGCTGGATTACTTGGGTGAGCTGTGAACTTTCTGCCCCTAGTTTCTGATTATGATAATTATCACCTAGGGTTGCTATGAGGATAAAATGGGTTAATAAATATAAGGTGCATACATCGATGCTTATAATACCACAAATGTATGTTTTATTTTATTTTATCTTTTTTTTTTTTTTTTTTTTGAGATGGAGTCTTCCTCCGTTGCCCAGGCTGGAGTGCAGTGATGCAATCTTGGCTCACTGCAACCTCCGCCTCCCAGGTTCAAGCAATTCCCTTGCCTTAGCCTTCTGAGTAGCTGGGATTACAGGTGCCTGTCACTATGACTGGCTAATTTTTGTATTTTTAGTAGAGACATGGTTTCACCATGTTGACCAGGATGGTCTTGATCTCCTGACCTTGTGATCTACCCACCTCTAAGAGAATGAGTAATAAATACAGAAGTCCTATCTCACCTGCCCTCTCAAATTATGCTCTAGGAACCAGAAGTCTCATTTGTCAGCTCCACCATTGGCATTGTTTTTTCAAAGCTCACCCTTCTACAGCCCCTCCACTGATTTCACAATAAAGAAAGGAGGCTTGACACACTCAAACACACCAATTCAGTAGTCATGTAAAAATGATGGAAAAGAGCGTAAATAACTTTTCAGAAGATCGGCATGGGGTTCATGGTGTTGCATGTAAAAGGGTGAATTCTAAAATAAACTCATGCTAACAAGAAGACCAAGCTAGTGCTTGGTGTAGGTGAAGAGGATCACAAAAATGCTATTTCTCCTGCTTTGGGAAATGCCTGACCTCCTTCAGATCAACACAAAAAATCACCAGGGGCCACAATGAAACAGTCCTTTCTATCAGAAAGAATTCACTATTTCTGATCTAATCTATGTGCCGCAGGCTATAGTGAAAATCTCTCCTTCTCTCTTTCTCTGTCTCTCTTTCTCTCTTAGTTTCCCA
The DNA here is from genome assembly GCF_001604975.1 of Cebus imitator. Classification (NCBI taxonomy): domain Eukaryota; kingdom Metazoa; phylum Chordata; class Mammalia; order Primates; family Cebidae; genus Cebus; species Cebus imitator. The sequence goes on from NW_016107320.1 coordinate 14,713,244, forward strand.
AGACCTGTGTGTAAACTGATCTCTACAAAAATTAAAAGGAGAATGACCCAATGTAACTCGCTTTTTTGTCTTTTCCTCCAGGTTTTCTTTCTTTTTTTCCTATTTGTTTTTCCACTGATCAACTTCCTTATTCATGAAATAAGAAATCAAAGTTCCATGGCATCTAAAATGCTGTCCACATATTGTAACCTGTGGCCACAAGCTTGACCCTATGTCAGGAGTTACAAAGAATCTTAAAATTCCCCCTTTCTGGGAATATTCAGTCTAAGTTGGAAAGATACACAATACAATTAAAACAATAAATTGTATATATATATTTTTAACCAAGGAATGTATTTTGCTATGAATGGCAAATAAGAGAAACTGCAAATGTGGTAGAGAGTAAACAATAATCTGTAAGGTATTGGGAATTCTGGAAGAGTTTGCCTGAGCTGAACTTTGGAAATCAAGGAGATAGAGTAGAAGGAACATTCTAGGAGGGAAAACTGAGTTAGACGTTTTGTGGTACACCTGGAGGATCAGGAGGTTGTGGACATGCCAGGGGGAATTCAGATTTCAGATAAGAGCGTTGTGGAAAAAGTTCAAAAAGAAATATTGAGACCACATTATGAAGGATTTTAAATACCAGGCTAGGAGTCTGTGCTCTGCTTTTAGGTGAATGCATCTCAAAAATTTTCCAAAGGGTGGTAAGAATATTGGAATGCTCCTAGTCTCATTTGACTGCAAAAATTTTGAAGTTTTATCTAACAATGTATAATGGATTACTTTTAAAACTAAAACAATATCCATGAATGCAATAATGTCAGTTGCATTCTACTGAATCATATTTATTTTCATTGTTCTATAACAATTATGATTTTCTTTTCTTGAAACTTCCAGAAAATTCAAGCTGCAGAATGTCTTTTCTTAGAGCTTTAATTAGAGCTTGAAGTACCCCACGCTTCTAAGAATCCTTGAGGTAAGAGCATTCCAAATAAAAGGCACCAGCCTTAGGCCACAGAAAATCACTATACATATTTTGAAAAGAGACTCACAGGCTAGCTGAAGGTAAGACATCCTTTTTTTTCTTGAGACGGTATCTCACTCCTGTTGCCCAGGTTGGAGTGCAGCAGCGCAATCTTGGCTCACTGCAAACTCCGCCTCCCAGGCTCAAGCAATCCTCCCATCTCAGCCTCCCAAGTAGCTGGGACCATGGGGGCATGCCACCGTGCTGGGCTAATTTTTGTATATTTTGGAACGAAGGGGTTTCACCATGTTGCCCAGGCTGATCTCTAACTCCTAGGCTTAAGCAATCTGCCTACTTTGGCCCTGAATCTGCCAACATGCAACTTCCATCATTTGATTTTATCTTCTGGGGGCAGCACAAAAATGTGGTTTCCTTGAAAACTCTTCATATAGTCAAAGATCGCTCTCAAGCCCACAAGTCAACCTGGAATAGGCAGATGAAGCAGCTGGAAAAAAGAGCTCTTGACCTACCAACAAACAGTAAGCACTTAGGGGAACAAATGAAAACTCTATGTGCATAAGGTTACTTGTAGAAATTTGAATAGAAAAAAAAAAGCAATCGCAATAATTAGATGGCCATCACTGGAAGATTAAGAAAATTACTGCGTATGCTAGAACACAAAACCCAGCACTGTATGTTCTCACTCATATGTATGTTGAACAATGAGAACACACGGACACGGGGAGGGGAACATCACACATCAGGGCCTGTTGGGAGGTGGGGAACTAGAGGAGGGATAGCAGGAGGTGGGGGAATGGGGAGGATAGCATTAGGAGAAATATCTAATCTAGATGACGGGGTGATGGATGCAGCAAACCACCATGGCACGTGTATACATGTGTAACAGGCCTACACTTTCTGCACACGTACCCCATATTTTAAAGAATAATTGAAAAAAAGAAAAAAAGAAAATTACCGTGTATGTTTATCATGTGATGTGTTGCTACTTCAGTCATGTGTTGCCCAAAAATAGGGCTATGTTCTGAGAAACGTATCATTGGGCGATTTTATCCTTGTGCAAATATTGGACTGTACTGACACAAACCTGCGTGGTATGGCCCACTACCGCACTCCTTGGTTATAAGGTATAGCCTATTGTTCCCAAGCTATAAACATGTACAGCATGTTTCTTTACTTAATAGTATAGATAATAGTAACATAATGGTAAGCATTTGTGTATCTAAACATAGACAAGGTACAGTGAAACTATGGCATAAAAGATAAAGCATGGTATACTTGTATAGGACACTGACTGTGAATGGAACTTGCAGGCCTGAAGGTTGCTCTGGGTGAGTGAGTGAGTGAGTGAATGTGAAGTTCTAGAACATTACAGTACCCTACCATACATGCTACAAACACTGTACACTTTGGCTACATTAAATTTGTTTTTAAAATTTTGTTTTCTAAATTATAACTATGGGCTCATAGTCTCAGGACCTCCTGGTGCTGTGTAATGGGAAAATAGTTTTTAAGTAATAATAATAAAAAATTAACCTTAGCTTACTGTTACATTTTTACTTTATAAACTTTTAAATTTAGCGTTTTTACCCTTCTGTAATAACACTCAGCTTAAAACATAAACACATTGCACAGCTGTATGAAAACATCTTCTTTCTTTATATCCTTATTCTATAAGCTTTCTATTTTAATTTTTAATTTTTTTGCTCATTAAACATTTTTGTTAAAAATGAAGACACGAAAACCTAGGCCTACACAAGGTCAGGATCACCAATATCACTGTCTTCCATCTCCACATCTTGTCCCAAGGGAAGGTCTTCAGGGGCAATAACACGCATGCGGCTGTCATCTCCTGTAACAGCAATGCCTTCTTCTGAAATACCTCTTGAAGAACCTGCCTCAGGCTGTTTTACAGTGAACTTTTTTGCACATAGAAGAAGTATGCTCTAATATAACAATGAGGAGTATAGAACAGTAAATACATAAGCCAGTAACATAGTCGTTTATTATCATTACCAAGCATTACGCACTGTACATGATTGCATGTGCCAGAGTTTTATATGACAGGCAGTACACCAGCATCACCACAAACACATGAGTAATGCATTGCTCCACAATCTTATAAGACCTACATGGTCACTAGGTGACAGGAATGTTTACAGCTTGACCATAATCTTATGGGACCGCCTTCATAAATGTAATCTGTCATTGACCAAAACGTCATTATATGATGGATGACTGCATTAAAAATAAAGATGTAATGATACATTTTTTGACCAGGAAAAATATTCATGGCATATTGAGTAAAAGAAACTGCTCATCAAAAGGTATGTCATTCTACTTGGAAAAATTATAAACATATATCCATTTTTATAAATATGCATGAAGAGATAATGAATAACTAATCTATGGTTAATATTGAATGGTCTTTGGATGGTGGGATTGGAAATATTTTCTTGAATTTTTTTCTTTATATAGGTCAACAGACTTTACGATTTTTCCCGAAAGCAATGTAGCTATTTTCAAAATAAAAAGACAAGAAATGATTGCTTACTACACAGTTGGTATTTAGTACACATTTGCTGAACTGAAACTTGAAGGTAAAAATAAAACATTACCTAAGTCCTCTAAGAACAAAGAGAGAGAGAATAAAAGAGTAGGGTGTGTGTGTATGTGTGTGTGTGTGTGTGTGAGAGAGAGAGAGAGAGAGAGAGAGAGAGAGACAGAGAGAGAGCGCTTGAAAAATAAAAGAAATTTTTTTTCAGGTGGTCTAAAAGGGGCAAGAAACAAATTAAGTAAAATGTCAAAGCTGAATTAAAAAGAAGATTCCCCAATGAGAGATAATCTAGAAGTAAGGAAGAGTCTATTGCTTGAGTCATTTTGGAAAAATAGAAACAAAATTAAAACTTTTGCAGTTTCTGAAAGTTGACCTTTCAGATGCCCATCTTCATTTCTTCCATTTGTTATAAGAATACTGAAAAGGGTCAAAATTATATGTCAGATTTCTCCTATGTGGCTTAAGCCTAAGGTGAAGCGTCTCCGTTTAGAACAGTGGCCGCTCCGGGACTAATCTGGGCTCAGCACAACCTCCCAGTGGAATGTGTTCTTTGTCAGATTCTAGCCTCGGGCCTTTACAGCTGGCTGTGCCCCAGTCTGTTGGGTACATCATGGAAAATGAGGTCCTGTGTTAGCCACACGTGGGCTGTATTTGAACAGTATGTTATGGCTTCCTGCCTGTGTGTAGGTTTAGAGAAGGTCAAGACACATCTGGTTCTAGTCTATTCTCACAGTTGGAGAAGGAGGAAAGTGGGTTCTGGAGATACTGGTTTCTGACCACTAAGGAGGGGTCTGTGAGGTTGTCTTTCATAGATCGAAAACAAAAAAGCATTTTAGCATTTCTTCTTTCTCCTTTTTATTAACGAAAGCTGGTGTTTGAAACTCACATTTCAAGCCACAGATCTAAAACCCAAAACCAGCCTTTGGCATTGGCCTCATTATCCAGGCTCATCATAGCACCTTAAGACACGATAGTACTCTTATTTGGAAATACATAGCCTCCTGACCTCAGGTTCAAAAGTCTTCCCATGCCCCAACAATCCCAAGCCAAAATAAATAGATAAACAAAAACCAAAAAAAACCACCTTTCAGTTGACACTGCTACCTCTGTAACTCTAATCATATTTTTATACCCCAGTTTCTTCTTGCCTCTGCTCATTTCTTACTGTGGCCTGCATCCAACATCTTCATTCAGCTGCCTGTCTTCAATCTACCTTCAATTGCTATGCTCTGACTTTCACCCTGACCACTCCATTAAACTCAGCTGCTCCATCCAAGGGGGGCTTGTTCTCAAATTCCACACCCGTCTTTGACATCAGTGAAATGTTTGACCCTGGTATCCATTTGCTTCTTGAAACTCTTCTACCTGTTTCCATAACATTGCATCACCCTGTTTCTCCTCCTATTTCTTTTCCTATTCCTTCGTTCTGCCTTCATGACACATTTTTCTCTTTCACTACAGGTCTTCATAATCCCCTCTGCTTTTCTTTCTCATTCGAATTCCCTTGGAGAATCAGCCACTATCAACATATCAATATCTTTACACAGATAGTACCATTCCACTCAAACTACCCACCACAAACTTACAAACGTAATATGCTTAAATCAAACTGGTCTTCCAAATCCATGTGCAGTTTACAAACTCATTCCCAGTGGTCTTGCTCTAGCTACCGTCTTCTCAATCTTGAAGGACAGAAGCTTTATGACTATATTTTGATTTTCCAATTCCTTCTTTCATATGTCTGTATTTCCCCCCAGATCTTCCTCTTTCTTTGAAATTTCCACTCAAGTGATCTCCCTGTCCATCTCTCCTTTCAGTTGCCCAGGTCTGTCATTTTGAAATACAGCATGTGCTCAGAAGAGAGTATAAAATGTGTGTGTATAAATTACAAGAGCAAACAACGAAATGAACACCAGTGAATTGACTGCCGGAGTAAGGTATTAAACATTTCCAGAACAATGCTGCAGTTGTGGGTCACTCCAATAGCTTGTCCTCTCTGCATACAATTCAACTGGTACACTGCAGTCAGGCTAATTTTCTTGAAATGCTACCTGTGTTGAATTATTCTATGTCTCAAGAACAAATCATGATTTACTATTGGTAAATGAAAACTGCTAAGTTTCCGGTGTAGTTTTCAAGGCCGTCAAATATCCAACCCTGTTCAATTGCTTCTACTTTTTAACTTAGTAGCTCGCCGCAGAAATCAAGTCAGACTATATACTATGTGTGTTTTGGTAGAGTCACCTTGGCTAGTTTCTTATAGCTTTGCTGCTGAGACCCCAGAATCTTTTGCCTAAGCATCTTTGATAATAGGATGGGACCCATTCCAAGTAAAGAGCACCTCTCCCATGATTTTTTCAGGGCTTGGGGTAGCTTTAAACTTAATAACCAGTGAGAAGAAATTTTATTTCTAAACTGTAGAAAATAATTCTAAACAGGGAATAAACTGATTTCGTCTTATTTTTTGCCTGAAGCTTTTGTGTGTAAATCACTGCAGAAATTTCATAGGAATAAAGCCTTTCCTTCCTCACATCTGAATTTATGTTGACTTTAAAATGAAACTAATGACAATAAATATGAGTTGTTGAAGGAAAAAAAATCTAATTCAAAGGGGGTTTAATCATAATGTCTTTACTCATTTATTTTCTCAGTAGGGAATGAGTATCACAAACACTTTTCTGTTTTTATCCCTGAAACTAATCTCCATTGCTAGGTCAATCTCAAGAGGATTCTATGCACATATGTACTGGGGAAGTTTCTGTTTAGAAACCAGATATAACGTCAAACTTCATCCTGCTTAGGTTTTTATAGGCATCCCACATTGTTGTGATAACTGAGATAAACTGAAATTTTTCTTCGCTTTTGAAAGCCAGAATGATAAAAATATGGTAAATATTTAAAAGGTAGATTTTAAGGTTGTTTCCCAAGCTGGCAAGAGTTTTGATATTGCATCAACTGTACTTTAGCATTTTCTGTTATGATTAAAGACTCTTTTTAGAAGATGATAATTACTTATTAAAACCACTCTTGGTTCATAAATGGATTTGAGATGGCAGGTAAGGATTTTGTTTTCTTTTGTTTTGTTTGTTTTTGTTTTGCAAAATGAGGCTCAAAAATTTGGGCAATCATTCACAATTTTTGTTCTGATTAAATTGTCCCGTAGAATATTGACAGCTAGCATGTACCAGTTTCCCACATTCCTGGGAATATCTGAAATAAAGGGTGATGAGTTCTGCCTCACAATCCTAATATGAAATTAAATAAAGGACAAAATGGTAGGTGAAAGATATCGAGCATTGTCTTGACAGAATCCCATGGTGTTCGCCATATCCACCATCATTCACTCTTCTCCTTCCCCATTCATTTTATTTTGAAATACATCTTGAGTACAGAAGAGTGTATACGATCTATGTGTATAATTATAAGAGTAAACATTAAAATGAACACCTGTACCTTGACTGCCAGATTAAGGTATTGAGCAATTCCAGAACCATAGAAATCCCCTAAGTGTACTTCCCTTTAATTGTTCTCTTGGGCTAGGATGTGAAACCTCAGGATGCACTTGCTTCCTCAGGCCCCTTCTGCGTAAGATTATTTCTGGAAATGCCCCGATAAACCTCTTATTGGCATTCCCACCTAACCTCTACCTCTCTTCATGTGCCGGCTTTGACTCCAAGTGCTCAGACTACAGTTGTGCCATATTCTACCTTCTGGACATCCAGTCCCACCTGTTTGCTTCTATATCAGTCAGGGTTCCAGCAAGAAATAGACAGCACATTCAAACTTCTGAGGAGAGTTTAATAGAGATCTTTCTTTTTTTACAGAATCGTGAGCAGAATTTAGGGAAATCAATACAAAATCATACATTTATCCCTGGGCTAGCAGTGGAGGAGAAGCCATACTATCCTCCTATGAAGGAACTAAAGAATAGAGTGGCTTCTGCAGCCCAGAACTGAGGAGGACGGTATAGCCTCAAGTGGCTCATAGCCTTTTGCAGGACACAGTCTCACTGGCAGGGAGAGACTCATGGGGTACCTTGATCTCTTGATATCTACTCACCCCAATGAAAGACAGCCCAAATGAAAGAGATAGGGCAAGGGAAGCCTTCTATGCAGCCATGGAACAGCCATGGACCAAGCAGACGGATGTAAGTGGGGAATAAATCTGGAGGCGTCCATGGAAGCTATCCATCATGGCTTCTAGGGCATCAGTGACAGAGGAGCTTCAGAAAACATCCCTAGCCCTAGTATCTTCAAAGGGAAGGGAGACTTGCTGACCTGTCTCACTTATTTTCCCATGTTGTTGGTTTTTATTTAATATCTGATTCCCACCTTTCTTGAGATCCTCCAAAGACCCCTCTGCCCATTGTCCTGCAACATGATCTTCTGAATACAAAACTGCTACATGACATCTTTGTTTGTTTGTTTGTTTGTTTTTTGAGAGGGAGTCTCATTCTGTTTCCCAGGCTGGAGTGTAGTGGTGTGATCTTGGCTCACCATAACCTCTGCCTCCCGGGTTCAAGCAATTCTCCTGCCTCAGTTCCCTGAGCAGCTGGGATTACAGGCCCCTGCCACCACGCCTGGCCAATTTTTGTATTTTTAGTAGAGACGGGTTTTCACCATGTTGGCCAGGTGATCTCAAACTCCTGACCTCATGATTCACCCACCTCAGCTTCCCAAAATGCTGAGATTATAGGCATGAGGCACTGTGTCCGGCTTTACCTGATATCTTTTAACATATGTCTGGCCAGACAGCACCCATCTTTTAAGGCCCATATCAGATAATACTGTTTTCTTGGAAACTTAGTTAATGACATATCCACAGAAATGTCTTTTGCTCCCAACTCTTTTTGCACAAATAATCCATATCTATGTTCTCCAAACCTTTTTATTTTATTTTATTGAGACGGAGTCTTGCTCTGTTGCCAGGCTGGAGTGCAGTGGTGAGATCCCGTCTCATTGCAACTTAGGTTTTCCGTTTCAAGCTATACTCCTGCCTCAACCTCCCAAGTAGCTGGGACTACAGGCATGCACCACCACACCCAGCTAATTTTTTGTATTTTTAGTAGAGATGGGGTTGGCCAAGATGGTCTCAATCTCTCGACTTCATGATCCGTCTGCCTCGGCCTCCCAAAGTGCTGGGATTACGGGTGTAATCACGGCCTGATCACGGCCCCCAGCCTCTCCAAACTTTTTGATTACAGAGTCTTTAATGAAAAAAATATTAAGCCTAGTTTTCTAGTCTTCATTAAGTCATATGTTTATAAATCATATGCATGTACAGTTCTAATAGATACATTATTTAAAAGGACACATCATTAGACATTGAAATAATAAATATGAATAAAAATTCAAACTTTTTTTTCACTCACCTCAGTTTTCACCTCTTTGGTGACTTGATCTTCCTCCATCTCTAGTGCTTATTTATATCTTTTTGTGTTTATGATTTTTTGAGCTTCCTTCACAATGCAAAGTTCTAGACTATTACAATCACCTTTTTATAAAAATGAAGTAATATATAGAAGTATCAATATGCGGTAAAGGCGGTAAGCTTATGTGTGTGTGTTTGAAACTTTTGTGTCACTTGTGTGAGAGAATGTGTGTGTGTGTGTGTGTGTGTGCCTGTGTTCACCTGTACTTGTGTGGGGTGTGTGTGTGTGCCTGTGTTCACCTGTACTTGTGTGGGGNGTGTGTGTGTGTGCCTGTGTTCACCTGTACTTGTGTGTGGGGGTGTGTGTGTGCCTGCGTTCACCTGTACTTGTGTGGGGTGTGTGTGTGTTTGTGTGTGTGTGTGTGTGTGTCTGCTTTCACCTGTCCTTGTGTGTGGGGGTGTGTGTGCCTGCATTCACCTATATTTGTGTGTGTATGTGTGTGTGTTTGTGTGTGTGTGTGTGTCTGCTTTCACCTGTACTTGTGTACCGGGTTGCTACATTAAATGTGCTTACTTCTGTGACTATTGTTTTTAAAACTGGAGAAATGCTGCCCTGGACAATGTCTGTCAAAGCTCTGCACTTAAAGTTTAGAAAGAACAATGGAAAAGGTGTCTTTTCTGTTACTGTAGAGTCAGCTTCAGGCTGGTACTGAGAGTCCATGCTATTCTTTGGTAAGGATCCAAGGCCCCCTAAAATTTTGGACTCTATATTATTCCAATCAAAATATTTGTTTCCTCACATCTATTTCGTTTAGAGCATGCCACATGGGACTAAGATGATATACAAAACAAATCCCCGTGAACTGACAAAAGTGTGACCATGTGTGAACACCCTTCCTTTCCAAAAAAGGAATCTCAAAATGGTGATGATGAAAGGCTATTAATTTCCTTCCTAAAGATCCTTCTAACCATCCTGCCTCTCATTTCTTTTGGGAAAATAACATTCGTTGCCTTCTCTGACTCTAAAGGTTATTTGTGTTTCACATAAGAAATAGAACAATAAAAGAATAAAGAAAAAATAAAGAAATTAAACATATTTCCAAATGTTTACCTAGAAATATCTGGTACTAGAATTTTAGCTTATGCTTCCAGTAATTTTTTTTAATCCATAACGTCTTTCATAACCTACTAGAAATCATACTTCATTTTTGAAATCTTCCTCTAGTTCTTAATATATCATAAAAATATTTCCATCAGCTAATTATAACTGGAGAAAATGATGTTGATTACTGCATAATAAATATTTCATCATAAAGATGTCTGGAATTTTCCTATAGTTAGAAGTTACACTGTTTCCACATTTTCACTGCAATGAACACTCATTTTCAACAGCATCTTTGCATATCTCTTATGTAATACAGATTCTTCAAAGTAAAATTTCTGTTTCAAAAATATAAAACTTAAAAAAAATTACTCAAGTTTATTATCATATTGCTGTCCACTTATTACTATAAGGAAAGAAGGAGCTAAAGAATAGTTTCTACAGCCCAGCGCTGAAGGCATGCTGCAGCTTGAAATGGCTCAGAGCCTTTTGCAGAGACACAGTCTTGATGACAGGGAGAGACTCATGGGGCACCTTGGTCTCTTGGTGCCTGCTCCTCACCCCAATGAGAATCCAAATGAAAGAGAGAGGGCAAGGAAAACCTTTCATGCAATCATGGACCAGCCTCCTGGGCCATTAGAGATTCAGCCATTTTTATATACTTGTCAATTGATGAATTAAAATTGCTAAATATTTTACCAATGACATTTATTTGATTGCTAGTGATGTTGAACACTTTTCCAAAATTTTTATTGGTTATTTGCATTTCTCTTTTATTAAATTGCCTGCTACATATGATACAGGGTTAAGAAGAAATCACTTAGGCAGGTAGTAAGGGTATGGAAGTCCTATGTAAGGCTTTTCTGTTTAATGAAAAGCAGCCACAAATCATTGTCTAACAAAGAGCAGCCTGTCAAGTCAATCTGCAGACATAGACAAGCTGAGAGCTTGCACAGGGAATGCCAGCAGGAACTAAAGACCAGACATGTTGTAGATGGTGGCTCCATCTTCCCTTCTCTCTGTAAGTCACGTGTACTATAAGGAGCAGACAGAATGGTCCGAATCAACTGAAAAGCCCACTTGCATAATAATATTAGGGTGCGGAGACCAGCCTTCCTCACGGGCTGTGTAAACATCATACCTGATCAAAACAATCTGTCAGCCCTGTGTAATCAGACACTGCCTCCTCATACCCGACTATAAAATCAGCGCATCTGTCACCATCTAGTCCTTTCCGTTTGGAGACCCCTTTCTTTATAGAAAGAGCTGTTTCTCCCCTTCTATTCTGCATATTAAACCTCCTCTTCTAAACTCCTTGTGTGGGCCCATGTCCTAAATTTTCCTGGCATGCAACAAGGAACCCCAGGGTATATACCTGAGACAACCTAGCCACTTCAATACCATTCACCCCTTTTTCTACTAGATATTCGCCTTTTTATTTAAGAGTTCTTTATACATTACAAACAGTAATCATTTGCCCATCTTATATGTTCTCAATATAAAATCTTGAGCTTTACAGACAAGGACCTGGGTCACAAATAGGACCCGCAACCTTTTCATGGTGAAATAACCAATGGTGGGAGAGAACGCTACAAAAACCAGATCTTACTCAATGATGGGCCCTTTGAGGACTCCATATTTATACCATAAAGGCAACCAATTACATTGCTCCTGGTTGGAATTTATTTTATCTTTTCCTTTACCCAGAAATTGGAAGCGTTCTGGTGCCTGTGAGTTGGTTTGCATCTGTGTCTGTCCTTAGGTCCAACTCCTCTCTTCAGTCCTTTCTGCAAGAAACAACAGAAGAAAACAATGTCTCCTGGAGTTGCATAGTAACCAAAAAATTCCCTTTGATGGTTTATGATCTTGACACATTATATTAACAGAGAGCTTCCAACACCACAGAGCGACCAATTTCTCTTAAAACTTTAAGATAGCCTTCCCATTAAATCATGCCAATCTGATACAAGCAATCTGACAAGCAAAATGTCTACTTAAACGTGATACGAAATAGCTAACTCTGAATGCTGAAACAACTACTTCTTTTTGGGTGAAGCCACAATTTTCTTGTAAATAATTTCTTAACAGCCTCTATCACTTATACTTTCATATAAAGTAGGTGGATTGCTGAGAAACATTTAAACTCATTAACTTTGGGGTTTCCTCTTTGAAGTATTCTTATTTACACAGCTTCTAACATAGAGCCTTGATCAAATGACTTTATTTCTGGCCATAGTTGTCTCATATGTAAAATGTTACTGAATTGTTGAACTGCCTGAGGAAGGAGATCAGAAGCTTGCCTGCCTGCCTTCCTTCCTTCCTTCCTTCCTTCCTTCCTTCCTTCCTTCCTTCCTTCCTTTCTTCCTTCCTTCCCCTTTTTTTGAGACAGAGTCTTCACTGTATCCCCAGGCTGGAGTGCAGTGGCACAATCTGACTCACTGCAACCTCCACCTCTGGTGCTCAAGCGATTCTCCTATCACAACCTCCCAAGTAGCTGGGATTACAGGAGCATGCCACACCCAACTAATTTTGCATTCTTAGTAGAGAAGGGATTTCATCATGTTGGCCAGGCTGGTCTAGAACTCCTGACCTCAAGTGATCTGCCCACCCCGAGCCTCCTAAAGTGGTGGGATTACAGGTGTGAGCCACCGCACCTAGGAAGAGTGGCTTTAGTAATTTCTCTTCTCAACAATCTGTTAATTAATCCTCCTCTTCAAACCCTGATATTGGTGAAGCTGGTTGGGTTTCTTAAGTTGCTCTTTTGCTGAGTCAGGAGCCAGCTGGAATGGGTAAGTAAACCGTGAGACTCCTACATTTCATAACTGTAGCAGAACACTCTAAATACATTTATTGTTGTTTAAAAAGATGCAATGCCATCAGCTACACCACTGCTACAAAGGTATAAAAATGCTAATGTAATCTTTTCAAATCCGTTATTGCTTCTCTGCGAGGAATACGAGGTAAATCAAACCTACATTGATGCAGCAAAATTCAAAGCATTTGAGAGAAGTTCATTTTCCTTAGTCGCTACCAGGCAATGATAATGGTTGTAAACAGCATATGCCAGACATCTGTATCTTTTCTTTCGGAGGGTTCCACTTACCTTCCGTCTATCGGTTCCCCTAAACATGAAAGTTAATCTGCTTTTCAACAGAAGTCATTTTTTAAATAGTTGTTATGCATAATCTGAACAGAATTTAAGTATGTATTAATATTTAACTTAACTTAGAGAAATATGTTATAGTTAGCCCTTTACTCTTTTGCTTACAAGCCTGCAAGTTGAAAATGTATGAAGCACTTGATGTTCTTCTTTACTTTCTTAAAGTATTTCATTTCTCTGAGTGTTAGAAATTTTATCTTCAAGGGAACATATGCTCCCATCTACACTTTTTTCTCATCACTAAAAAACACAGTGTGAACATTTATAAGAAAAACTCACTACGCCTTACTCCTTTATAATAACATTAATAAAACTAGCTACATTTATTATACTCAGTTGTATAATAAATAATTTGACTGGCCTTTGTCCCTGGTTCCTGGAAGGGAGACTCTAAATCCTTGGCATTTTGTAAGTGATTAGAGTGCCTTTGTTATTCACAATGGATCTCTGGGACCACACTTACATGTCAGCCCAATCTCCCAACCTTGGTGGAAGAGAGGGGACTGGAGATCGAAGCCAGAGACGCGGCCAGTGATTCAACCAATTGTGCCTGTGTATTGAAGCCTAAATAATTGTGGACCCCGAAGTTTGGTGGAGCTTCCTGGTTGGTAAACATATCAGAACGCATTGTGAAATACAACAGGAAAATTACTTCTCGAATTCAAGGGAATATAAAGGTATATTAAAAGATGGAAATAGGGAAAGCTGTATTTTCTTTTTCCCCAGCAATGAAGAGGTAATTCTTGTCTGTGTTTCCCAGCTCCTCTTTCCTGAACTGAGACCTCCCGTTATAGCATTGGCAATTCAAATCATGTCAGTGAGAGACACTTAATGACTATAAAACCTTTTCATCTTAAAACTTTGATGTGAGAACAAGGCCCTGCAATATACAAATTATATGCAAATGAGAAAGAGAACATGCAAAAAGAAAAGAAAAGAAAAGAAAACTTGGAAACTAAAAGGTCACACATAGTCCAAACATTCCCTAAATGAAGAATGAAATTTCCTTTCTAGATTGAGAGATGCTATATCCAAAGATTTGACCTGCTTATTACTCAGATGACTGTGTTTTACAGTTAAAACCCTTGGGTAAAGGTATTTCATAAAGCAAGAAAATAAAAATTATCAAAGTTGAACCTACTGGCTCTCACTTTGCACACCAGAATTCTGACAGACATCCCTGAGTGACATCCACAAGACCCAACAGATGAATATTGGAAGATTCTTCAATATTAGATTCCTCCCAAAATGACAGATGAGAGTCAGATCTCACCCGGGAGAAGCATCATGGGAAATAACCAAGGTGCTAAATAAGAAAGATTAAATCCATCCAATTTTACATGAGTTAAAGGAGAGCTCATTGAGCCTGAAGAAATAGGCAATAGTATGCCAAAGAAAAGATGGCAGGAAAAAGAGAGGGTGAGAAAAATAACTTGAATAAACTGATTTTAAAGCTATCAAAAAAACTGGACTTTCAACAAAAATAATTTCCAAGTTCAAATTGTTGTTCAGAGAAGCTGAATTGGAAAGGAAATTATATGCAACAGAAATGAGCAACAATCTCAGTTTATTACAACAACCTTTTAATGCCATCTCTATCTGCAGAGATTTGCCCACTCACTACAACCTTGAAATCACACCAGTGTTTGTTTACTCTGGCTGTTAAAACCTTCACTGATTAGAACAATCAGTAGAAACCTAGCTTCATTCTAAATGATGGAATTGTTTTTGGTTTTTTTTGAGGCAGAGTCTTGCTCTTGTTGCCCAGGCTGGGGTGCAATGGCGGGATCTTGGCTCAACGCAACCTCCGCCTCCCGGGTTCAAGTGATTCTCCTATCTCAGTCTCCCGAGTAGCTGGGATTACAAGCAGGAGCCACCACGCCTGGTTAATTTTGTATTTTTAGTAGAGATGGGGTTTCTCCATGTTGGTTAGGCTGGTTTCGAACTCCCAACCTCAGGAGATCTGCCTGCCTTGGCCTCCCAGAGTGCTGGTATTACAGGTGTGAGCCACTGTGCCTGGCCAATGATGGAATGTTTTAAAATCATGTGACCTGGGCCGGGCGCGGTGGCTCAAGCCTGTAATCCCAGCACTTTGGGAGGCCGAGGCGGGTGGATCACGAGGTCAAGAGATCAAGACCATCCTGGTCAACATGGTGAAACCTCGTCTCTACTAAAACTACAAAAAAATTAGCTGGGCATGGTGGCGCATGCCTGTAATCCCAGCTACTCAGGAGGCTGAGGCAGGAGAATTGCCTGAACCCAGGAGGCGGAGGTTGCGGTGAGCCGAGATTGCGCCATTGCACTCCAGCCTGGGTAACAAGAGCGAAACTCCGTCTAAAAAAAAAAAAAAAAAAAAAAATCATGTGACCTGCATCAGGCTGTCTACACCAGTGTTCATTAGTTAAGATAATAGATCACATACTGTAGTCAAAAACTTAGAGGAAATTCTTTATTAGAAATGTTAGAAGATTGAATGAAATTCTTTCTTTCATCTTACCAATTTTCTTATTCTGTAATTTGGATGAAGCATCATAATTGTCCATTACAGGAATCTTTAATGCAAATAAACAGTTTATCCTTTTATGTAATTTTAAACATCCCTGCATTAAATTTTAATTTTATTATTCATTTGTTTTGTAAGCATGATATCAACAGTCATGAACACTTGCTGCGGTTTTTCTTCTCAAACATTGTTTTCACTGCATCTCTAAGTATATCTGGAGATTTTCTGTTTCCCAGTGGATCAAGCTCAAAACCTTCCATCATGTTACCTCACTTAATTCTTAAAATGCTACCACTTCCCTTAAAATCTCTTAATATTTTACGAACTCCTTTACATCTCTTAAAATGCAACAAATTATTTTCTTAAGACAAGATCTTTACTTTGCTATTCACATGTATCTAGCTTGATTCCAAGGTTTTACACATGCTGTTTCTTGCTGGAATTGACTTTTTTCCCTTTCTAATTTAAAGCCTGTGTAAACATTAACCCCCCAAGCCACTCATCGCCTTCTTGATGAATACTTTCTTAACTATAGTCTATGTGGTTTACAGTCTAAATCCTTCATGGTCTTCAGTTTCATTTATATGAATGAGAAATTTTGCAAGTTCTAGGCCATATAGTTCTCAAGTTGGTTGTCTTATTCTTGTCATCTACTTAAGACAGATACCATGTTTTAAATGTTTTTTTCTCCCTGTAAATGAATGAGTATACTACTGAGTGCATGACATTGTAAATCATGGATAACTTATATAGCATTTTCTTAATTTGATGATATAAGCACTTAGCAATTACATGGAGTTTATCTAATATGATAAAAAGGCTGGAATCCACTTTCCTTGAAAATGACAAGTGAACATAGGAGGATATTCCCACAAAGACCTGGCCCCATAGTTCAGGTGAGTGGGACGATGCATACATGCACCACGCACATATGTCCAAACAACAGAAGAAGAAAAAGTCACCTCCCTAACTTCCAATGACGTGATTTATAGAAGCCACCTGAAACTTGACATGAGTATGTCTGGAATAGTGGCACCAAGGCTCCAGCAGAACAATAAAGCGCTTGCCTCTCTTAAGCAAGCTTAACCCAAAAGTCCCAGAGAGGGAAATACAGGATTTCCCCTGGCCGTCAGCACAGTTAGTCAGCATCTCCTGTACTAAACAATGGATGAATACACAGCCACTTAGAGACCTTTCATCTTTATCCTTTTTTAGCAAAGCCTGTGCCTTCTTTTCATAGGTAGGATCACTGACGCCTCCCGCTCTGCCCCTCTTCACCATCATCTGTTAAACAGGAAATGAGCAACATTCTTTTCAGTAAACAGGAGGGGTCTGCTGTCAACCAAAATGAAGGCAACAAGTTTTAACTCAGGCCAGTCTTTCTGAAGCTGGGCAAAATTGATCAGGATATGTAAAGTAACATGTGGAAGGACTGGGGACCCACTCCAAAGACAGACATAATTCCTTAAGAGTGAACTGAATTTTACCTAGAGACCATGCCCTGGATTGCTTAAATGCCTGCTTACACAGGGCATTTTCGACAAGGTTATTCAAATCAGATATAGAACCCTAAAAACTGAAAATTCACCGCTTTAAAAGAAATACATGGGGCATAGTTTTCATATGAATTCTTCTTTTTTAAACCCAGCATACAAAAGAGGAGAAAATAATATTTTAAAATTCACACTTCTATGGACTCAATGCTATCATTCATTACCACTTAACAATGACAGTGAAAACCTACCAATTAGAGCAACGTCAGCCCAATGTCACGTACTCTACACTATTCTTATCAACATACAGGGAGGAGGCAAACAGCTTTAAGTCAGGATACCTGCCTTAAATGAATGACAGATGTAAGTCTAACTTTCTATGTCACAACATGGCACTCTTTTAGGCGGGAATCTGAAAATCTTGAGTATATTCCACACAGGGATCTAATAAATGCTCCTGAACTCCAGTCAAGGGTGTCATCCCTAGGTCTGTTGGTTAGAATGGTATTTGGCTGCTAGTGTCAGGAATCCCAGACTCAATGACTTAAGCAACTTAGGGTTTGCTTATTTTTCTCATGGGAGGTGGGCAGTCAAGTGCTGACAAGGAGGCTTCACAGTTTCATCAGGAAGTGAGTATTGCTTTAGATTGGTGCTTCTCCCTTCTTAGAGTATAACCTTTATCCTCCTCTCAAAAGGACCTCAAGAGCCATCATACAGGGAAAGCAGGGACAGAAAACAGTATGTCAGCTGCATTAGTCCTATTTATTTATTTATTTGAGACAGGGTCCTTTTCTGTTGCCCAGGCTGGAGCACCATGACAGGATCATGACTCCCTGCAGCCTTGAGTTTCTGGGTTCAAATGATCTTCCCACCTCAGTCTCCTCAATAGCTGGGCCTTCAGGCAAGTGACTAGTCCCCTTTAAAGAGCTTTTCTGGAAATCCTACTCAGTGGTTTCCTCTTATACTTAAATGGCCAGAAAACAGTCACCTGGCCACAACTCACCGCAAGCAAGGCTTGGAGAATATGACATTAGGCCTTTTTAGAAACGAAAGGGAAGAAATAGATCAAGTGTAGGCTACAGTTTTGCTACCATAGAGAAGTACACTGCAGCGCCCCTTTCTGCTCAGAAGTCCGTCTAGCCAAAGCCGTATCAAAAGCTCCTCCGTTTCTCCATGAAGTACTGCTTAGTTAGCAGCTGGTTTCAAAATAATAATGGCTGCCATGCATGGAGCATCACGTTCAACTTTATGTGTCCTATTTTAAATATTTTCCATAGTTATTCATTTTTACAACACTTTAAGTAATCATTAAGAAAACAAAATTTTCTTAGTGTTAAATGTGCACAAAAATATGTAGCTTATGACGTGTTTCTATGTTGCCTTATGTTCATTGTTCTCTCCTGCATTATTTAGGATTTTCAGCAAAGTCGAGTTACAAACTGCTTGGACTAGCCATCATTAGCTCTTTCAAATAAAGTTCTAGTTTGAAACTTTCTAGGACTCTTTTATCTGTTAATCTAGGGACAGTTCCTTTTCTTTGGATGTTTTGCCTGCACCTAAAGAAAAAAAAAGAAGAGATCCCTATAGTTCTGCCCAGTTAGAGGTTAATTATTTCTCTTTCAGAAATGGTGTCTAATGGCTTGCACCAACCCAGGGACATTTCAAACATCGCAAAAATAGCATCGGACTTAATTTCCTCAAGAGACTTCATTTCTGTTTTCACTTGTCAAGTCACCATTTTCTATTCTTCATTTATGCCTTCAGGTCTTAAAAGGTATGGGCATTTTGTTCAGAATTTTCATTGTGATGTCAGGCTGTTAAGCCCTTCTCCCACCATACATTAAATGGGAAAACACATTCACTAGGAAGCATGTTGTAGGAATCATTTATTTTTGCTTCCTCTTGAACCCGTGTTGATGCATAATACTTAAGGTTATAAATGTAGAGCAGTCAGTTGCATTTAATTTCAGGAGTCTTAACTTGCCCACTAATGTATATAAAGTTAATCCTCATTATTCAGATTCCGTATTTGTGAATTTCCCTACTAGCTAGGATGGATTTGTAACTCTTCAATCAATACCTGCATTTGCAGACATGCACAGGTGAGGAAAATTTGAGGTCTGACAAAGTAATATTCTGCTTTCATGTTCTGCACTCTCTCTTAACAAGTATCCTTTTTCTAATCTGTTTAGAGCTACCTTTTCTGCATTTTTCTTCTTTTTGCTGGTAATTTTTCCATTACCTCACCCCTACAGGGTAGTGCTGTTTCATCCCCCTAAGTGCAAGAAAGCTGACGTCTCTCTTATAGAAAAAATATGTTGATAGGCAACTTTGTTCAAGAATGAATTATGTAGTGCTGCTGGCCATGAGTTGAATGTTAATCATTCAAAAACATGTATTAAATAATGTGCCGGCCAGTCACCGTGGCTCCCATCTGTAATCCCAGCACTTTGGGAGGCCGAGGCGGGCAGATCACAAGGTCACGGCATCGAGACCATCCTGGCCAGCATGATGAAACCCCGTCTCTACTAAAATACAGAAAATTAGCCAGGCATGGTGGTGCATGCCTGTAATCCCAGCTACTCGGGAGGCTGAGGCAGGGGAATCGCATGAATCTGGGAGGTGGAGGTTCCAGTGAGCTGAGATCACATCACTGCACTCCAGCCCGGCAACAGGGTAAGACACCATCTCAAAATATTCATAATCATAATCATAATCATAATAAGTCTTTAAACAGAAGCACATATAAAATAAGGTATGCATTGATTTGTTGATGAAAATGTTGTGAACAGAGGCTCACGGGAACCTCACCCTACATTTCCCCTAAGAGCAGTGGTTCAGGATTCACTAATTCAGTGTTCCTGGTGACTTTCTAGAACGTAACTACCATAAATAACAAGAATTAATTGTTTTCTGATTTAGATGGCCCCTACATTGTACTTTTTACACTCAAACCAGAAGATGTGGACTTTTCTTTTTCTTGACTTCATACCTCCACGGTCTAACTACCTGTTACAGAGCTCAAGAGGTCATTTAGTAGGTGTTGGAGTTTGAATCTTTTTCATCATTTCAGTTTTCCAATTATCTAACATGGAGCTGCTTTTCATAGAAAAAGTTTCTTTCTAATAGCATGCATAGGTGACTCCGGTAGTCAAAGGTTTCCAGTAGTTCTAGCTGCTGGTGTCACTAGAAGCTGACCACCATACTACATTCTCTCTCTCTCTCTTTTTCTTTGAGATAGGGTCTTGCTCTGTCACTTAGGCTAGAGTGCAGTGGCATGGTTATGGCTCACTGCAGCCTTGAACTCCTGGGCTCAAGCAATCCTCCTGCCTCAACCTCCCATGTAACTGGGACCACAGGTTCATGCCACCATGCCCAGCTAATTTTTTTACTTTTTGTAGAGATAAGGTCTCACTTTGTTGCCCAGGCTGGTCTCGAACTCCTGGCCTCAAGCAATCCTGCCCCCCTGCCTCAGCTTCCAGAAGTGCTAGGATTACAGGTATGACCCACTGTGCCCACCACATTCTCTTCTTTATCGGTCTCTTTCTTTTATACACATGCATAACATACACAGAAACCTACCCAAGGCTCTACTCATTTAAGATCATTTGACACCACTAATTTATATAATAAACATTTACCTACTATTCATTGAGGACTATGGAAATAATTCTGGGAGACAAAAAGGTGACTGTGATTTCTCAGAGAATGTAGGATCAGATGGAGCAGTGACCAAGAGCAATCAAGAAGTATTTTTTAAAGAAGGAAGAGAGAAAGAGAGAAGGAAAGGAAAAAAGGAGGTGAGAAAGAAAGAAAAAGGAAGGAAGGAAGGGAGGAAGGGAGGGAGGGAGAGAGGGAGGGAGGGAGGGAGGAAGGAAGGAAGGAAGGAAAGAAGGAAGGAAGGAGAAAGAAAAAAGGAGAGAAAAAAAGAAAGAGAGAAAGGAGAAAGAAAAGAAGGAGAGAAAGAAAGAGAGAAAGAAAGGAAGGAAGGAAAAGAGAGAGAGAGGAAGGGAGGGAGAAAGGGGAACA
The DNA here is from genome assembly GCF_001604975.1 of Cebus imitator. Taxonomy (NCBI): domain Eukaryota; kingdom Metazoa; phylum Chordata; class Mammalia; order Primates; family Cebidae; genus Cebus; species Cebus imitator. The sequence goes on from NW_016107320.1 coordinate 14,734,422, forward strand.
AAGAAAAAGAGTAGACTTATTTTTGAGCCCTTTGCTTATCATTTGCTTCTTAGCTAGATAAAGCTGAAAGCCTGTGAGCAGCACTGCCGGCAAAATGATATGAGAGGATGTGTGCTTGCAATTGTGGGTGTTTGCATGTGCTTGTGTGTGAGAACATGAATCCTCAGCTTTCAGTTTCTCTGCCCTGTACAAAAATATTCTAGACAAGGAAGTTGTTTTTAAAAACATATGAAGCAAGGCCTTCAGTGTGGGTTCACGGTTGCTGGTTTCTTGCACCTTAATTGGGAGTTGTTTCATGTTGCCTGGTGAACGCTTTGCAAATGTCACAAGTTTCAGCTTTGTGTCTAAGATTGGTAAATCTCTGCAATTTACCTAAGGTCACTGGTAATTTATCTTGTCTTCTACTGTACTACTGGAACCTCAGGAGATGGCACAGAATTTATGGGAAGTATCAGATAATTAATTCTCCAGGAGAATCTCAAATTCATCATACTCTTTTTTTCCTGGTTGTGCATAATGAGATTAACTTACCCGTGTATAAGATAAGGAGAAGCTAAAGGCTCATGTGCAAAACTTTTGCTGAGAGTGTTCAGGGAAGGAGTCATCCTTCTTCCAAGGATTTTCTGCCGTCTTTCTGTTGCATTAAAAAGGAGCCCTTAGACATTGCTTTATTGAAAAAATCATATAATAGCCCTAAATTTAATCCAACATCTCTTTCCTAATTCTAAGAGCTCAGCTTTACACAAAAGATAGAAGACAAAAGCAAAGCAAAACCAAACAAAAAGTACAAGCAAAAAAGAAAAAAAAAAGGCAAAGGAAAACAGAAATGAGTCAACCAGACGTAGAAAAAGAGAGAAAACCTTGGCAACAGCTATAAAACTGCCACAAAAAACATATTATATTTCTATTCAACCTACTTCCAGAAGTTGAGATACCTAAATTGCCCTATCTAATGCCTCAGTTGGTGCCTGATCTACAAAATTAAATGTTAAATAATTAAAATAATGAACAGAAAATGTAAAAAGTCATGATGAAAGGGAAGCAGTTATCAAGCCAGGAAATGTTGACTAAAGATATTTGCAAAAATTAAATGTCACAATTTAACTGTTTCTTGCAACTGAAGCAAAAGTTGAAAATCCATAACATACAAATTCCTTACTATCCCATGAATTCTGAGCAAACCATTACATCAAGAGATTCCATATCCTCTTAGAGTTTGGTCTCATAATTAAAAGTTCATTTTATGAATTTCAACTGCAGACATCAGATTGTAATCAGCGTGTGTCCTTTTCCTGCCTTCAACTACATACACAGAGCACAACCACCTTTTGTTGGAGCATTTTTATTGGAAGGTGACAGTGATGCAGTCTTCATCACAGTCCAGAGATGTGGCGGATCTCTGATCGGCTGACTGTATTGCCGTGGGGTAGTGCTGGGCCTCAGCTCATCCAGCTCTTCCAGCTTCCACTGCATCTTGTGTTTTTGCTTCTTTGGGCCATAAATTAGGTGTATGTCTGCAAATCTGCAGCACAGTGCTCTTATTTCTACGGCAGGTCACTGACCCTGTTAAGGTCAGGGTTGGTGAGAGATACAGATTGCAGGCATCTTTGTAAGTTCCAATTTGTCCCCCACACCAGGTTCAGCTTGCCTTCACTCTCCCCTGAGTCACTTCAAGTTTGGTCCTACCAACCTACAGTAAGTTTATTCCTGCCACTGGATTCCAGGGACAGTCTTCCCATACATCTTTACCAGCTCTCACAAATAAGTAAGGTCCAATTCCCATACAAAATCTCTTATTCCATGTCATTCTTAGTAGTTTTGTTTGCCTGATTTGATACCTAAATTGCTTACGTTGTGCCTGGAATTATGGTACTGTAATAATGTAAAACTAAAACATGGAGCATTCTCATCGAAACTATGTAGTGAGCGACAACTGGAATGTCTTTGAAGTAGCCTTAAAGGATAATAAGAAAATTGTCATTGAACACTGAATACAAATAAATTTGTGTTAAATAATGGCAGGAATTTTGCCAAAACTATGTTCTGTAGTAACATGGTAAATAGAAAATACACCTAATGAAATAGAAATGCCAATTAATTTATTTTAGCCACATATAATAAGGTATCAATAGACAACGATTAGCTACAATAAAGTACTATGTCCATTTCTAAGCAGAATTTTGAAGCAATATTCAGGAGCCAGGCCTTGATGGATTTGAAACTAAAACTATTTTATTTCTAGCTTCTCTACATGGAAAGACTCTCAAAGTAAGAAATAACCTCAGGGTAAAGAAAGAAAATCAAGAGTGTGGCTAGAAGACCCTTTATTAAAACTTCAAAATGATTTAAGAACATGCCTCATAAACCTTTTCAACTAAACCAAAAGCTGTCTAAGAAATATAGGAGTTTTGTCTCACAGCACCCAGGCTTTCAGCCTAAGACAGAGATTTGCTTTTTTGTTTAAAGTAGAGTTGGATTAGATTTTGTTTAATGGAATGAACCACAGTAAAATTTATGGAAAACCTATAAAATGTTTTACCATAATTATACTACAGAAGCACTCAATGCCAAAGGGATAGAGACAAAAAGCATCTTTGAACTCCTCACTTCCTGAAGGAAACAATTACAGAAAATTCCTCATTTGCAAAAAATAAGACCATTTCTGTTCTTTTCTTTTCTTTTTTGAGACAGAGTCTCGCTCTGTCGCCCACGCTGGAGTGCAGTGGCACCATCTTGACCCACTGCAACTTAACTCACCTCCACCTCCCAGGTTCAAGTGATTCTCTTGCCTCAGCCTCCCGAGGGGTTGGGATTACAGGTGTCAGCCACCACACCTGGCTACTTTTTGTATTTTCAGTAGAGACAGGGTTTCACCGTGTTGGCCAGGTTCGTCTCGAACTCCTGACCTCAGGCGATCCACACATCTCAGCCTCCCACAGTGCTAGGATTACAGGCATGAGCCACCAAGCCCAGCCTAAAATAAGCCATTTCTTATGAGAAGGAAAAGATATTTCAGAGTGCAGAGCTTGGAGTCCTGAGAGCAGAACTAAGATCAAGAACGACAATAACAAACAACAACAACAAAAAAAACAGATTTAAAGAGCATATAGTTAAGATATTAGTGATACATCTCTGATGAAATTTTGGAGTTGCTGTGGACTAAGGACTGCTATATATCCCCATGTCTTTTTTTTTTTTTTTGAACAAAAGGGTCTATATTAATTACATTTTTAATTTTTTTTTAATTTTTATATTTTAGAAGCAGAGTCACTATATGTTGTTCAGGCTGGCCTCAAACTCCAGGGCTCAAGAAAGCCTCCTGCCTCAACTTCCACAGTAGCTGGGACTACAGGTGTATGCAGCCCTGCTCAGTTTCAATTATTTTTGTATTAGTTTGCCAGGGCTGTTATAACTTAGTGCCACCATCCTGGTGGCTTAGACAACAGAAATTTATTGCTTCACAGTTCTGGAGGCTGGAAGTCCAAAATTAATGTGCTGGCAGAATTGGTTCCTTCCAAGGACTGTAAGGAAGGACACTGTTCCAAGCTTCTCCCCTTGGCTTATGGATGACCATCTTCTCCCTGTTCCTCTTCAGATTGCCCTTCTCCTATGTATGTCTGTGTCAAAATTTCCTCTTTTTATAAGAATGCGAGGTGTATTGGTTAAAAAGGCCCCCCTACTCTGTACGACCTCATCATATATACATATGCAGTAACTCTATTTCCAAATAATTTCACATGTTGAGGTACTGGGGATTACAACCTCAACGTATGAATTTCCAGGGGCACGATTTAACCAATAACAATTCTTTCCTGATCACGTTTGTATGTTGGGTGTGTGCACAGGAGCAGCTAACTTGTTTACAGGTTTCCAGACAGGAAGAAAATGTTCTTGAGGAGCTGTACCCATAAACCTGTTCTACTTCTGCACCTGATTCATGTGAAGAGAGCCTAGACTTCAAGATCATTGCATTGGGTTCAAAGTATGGGAATCTTATCGGAGTGGTAAGCATATTTTGCAGTGGGAGGAATGTGAATTGTTGTGGGCTGAGGAGGTGGATTCTGGCAGGTGAACCGCAATATCTCCCATCCTTCATGATCTTCTGGAAAAGACCTTGCTAATTTTCCATCAAAAGTTGGCTTATCCTTCCCTTGAATCCTTGCTGACCTTAACAACTCACTGGGCCCACAGAATGTGGGAGATGTGACAGTCTACTTGCAATGAGGCTTCCCCACACATGCCTAGGACTCTCTTTCTTATCATTTGGTTTCATTTCTAATGCCGCCTCCTGAATTCTTCATCTGACACTAAGTTTAAGCATGCATCCCCTCACATGCATGGGCACTCAATTTTCAATTGTCCTATTTTTTTTCTTCATGAACCTATCACTGTCTGAAACAACTTATTTGTTTAATGTTGATTATTGCAAATCTGCTGTCACCAGACTGTAAACTCAGTGAGGGCAGGAATTTTGGCTCCATCCTTTTTACAACCCCAGCACCTAGATCAGTGTCTGCTTTGTAATGGTCATTTGGTAGAATTTTCTAGAATCATTTTATGGTGAGGATGCTCTTTCCAAAACACAAATTGAAGAAAATATAGTCAGAACGATTGATAAACTTGTCTGTAGACTTTTAAAAATTTACATTAAAAATTAAGAATAAAATTACAAGATAAACAGTAAAGTATTTACAAAATGTTTGTCAAAGGGTTAATATAGTGACTTTGTACTAAATGTATCACAAATCGGTAAGAGACATGTTAACACCCCAAAAGATAACTGTTTTTAAATATTCGATGAATTACAGAAAAAAAAATACAAAGACTATATAAACATTGAAAGTGTTTGATCTAATTAGTATTCATAAGAGGACACTAAAATAATAAAATTCTATTTTTATTTAGGTAGAAATCATGTGTATGACTGTATGCTGTATGTGTATGTGTATGTCCAGAAGTATATTTATATACTTCTGGAAAGAATGGAAAATTAGTATAAAAGTCTTAAAAGTGTTCATGTGCTTTGACTCTACAATTCTACCATGATGGATTTACCCTTGATGAATTAATCAGATGTAAATGGAGATTTATGGCCACGAAAATTTACTGAAAAATCTTTTATAAATTAGCATTAGCCAAGCTTTCAACAATAAAGTTTTTGTTATTTTATAATGTCTTCATGTAATTAAATGCAAGGCTGACATTTAAAGCCATGGCCACAGAAAAAATTCACATAGAATTAGTAAAAGAAACCAATATATATTTGGCCCTCAAATGAAGCATGATATAAACTACATATTGTGTAACATATGCTCCTAATTTTTAACAGCGTATCCATATTTCTGTGCCTCTATTTTTAGGTAGATGTGCACACAAAACCAACTGAAAGAAAATATATCAACATGTTGACAGCTCTTATTTGAGGCTGGTAATATTGTGACTGATTTATGCTTTTTGATTTTCTAAATTATTTTTATAAACTTCTACCAACTTTTTATTTTTTATTTTATTTTATTTTCTATTTAGGTTCTGGGGTACATGTGCAGATCATGCAGGATTGTTGCATAGGCACATACGTGGCAAGGTGGTTTGCTGCCTTCATCCCCCCATCACCTATATCTGGTATTTCTCCCCATGTTATCCCTCCCCACCCCCACTCGCTGTCCCTCTCCTGGCCCCTGCCAACTGACCGCAGTGTGTGATGCTCCCCTCCCTGTGTCCACATGTTCTAATTGTTCAATACCCACCTATAAGTGAGAACATGCAGTGTTTGGTCTTCTGTTCTTGTTTCAGTTTGCTGAGAATCATGGTTTCTAGATTCATCCATGTCCTTATGAAGGATACAAACTCATCATTTTTTACGGCTGTGTAGTATGCCATGGTGTATATGTGCCACATTTTCTTTATCCAGTCTATTATTGATGGACATTTGGGTTGGTTCCAGATCTTTGCTATCTACCAGCTTTATAATTTTTTTTTTTTTTTTTTTGAGACAGGGTCTCACTCTGTCACCTGGCTGGAGTACAGTGGCACAATGATGGCTCACTGCAGCCTCAACCTCCAGGCCTCAGGAGAGATCCTCCCACTTTAGCCTCTCAAGTAGCTTGGACTACAGGTGCACACCACCAGACCTGGCTAATTTTTGTATTTTTTGTAGATACAGGGTTTTGCCATGTTGCCCAGGTTGCTTTGAACTCCTGGACTCAAAGTGATCCCCCTACCTCGGCCTACTGAAGTGCTGAGATTATAGCCATGAGCCCCTGAGCTTAGACATAATAACTTTTAAAAAGGAAACAAATGATATGAAAAACAATTTTATGTTATGCTCAGAAAATTAGGGTTATTTATCTATGATTATGTAGTACATTGTGATGGAACTTGGAGGATTTTGATTCTGGAAGCCTGAGTTTTGCCCACTGGAACAAACTTGATTTTTCTACACAAGCACCCTCAGTGATACTCAACACATCTGAGAGGCTGTATAAACAAAATGTAATATCGGTTCAAACTAATTGAGCAGTGACATGATAAATTAGAGCATAAACTGCCACACTCATTTGAGCAGAACCTAAACTCAGTTTTGAAAATGTAGTTATTTTCCAAGTCGTAGGAAAACTCACAGTTGTTTGGGAATCTCCTGTCTCATTCCTTAAGCAAGGGGACAGCTATATTTGGTTTAGTTGGCCTTTTTAATTCTTGAATTAACTAGTTATTGTTATCATTTCAAATATAGACCTTTGCTATAAGAATCACACAAACATATTATATATTCCTTAAATGTGAAACAAAATCAAATTTGTAATAAAGGCTTTTGTTCAGAGATTATCTGAGTTTAGTTATATTACTAAACTCACCAAGTGCATGTGTTCATTGAACAGATATTTATATATCTTGGCTATCTTCTAACTGTTAGGTGAACCAGGTAAATAAGCTTTGCACTTTCAAATATTTATATATTGTATAAGGATAGACAGATATATAGAGATGATAAATATGCATATGTAATATGTAATAATATGCATATGCATACAATTATAAATGTATGTATTTACTATATATGTAATGACTTAATACTGTTTCAGAGAGTGACAAATACTATGAATAAAATAAAATAAAACTGAATTATGCAATGAAGAGTTGGTTGTAGGGGAACCAACCACAAATCACTTGAAAAATATTTAAAATATATGTTATTCATCTCTCTAAATCCTGCTAGACTTTTTGTCTAATTCATGATTCTCCTTCCTCAACTGAATTTGTATGTCTTCTCTCTCTTTCATAGAGTTCTTCTCTCTCTGTTCTCTTGGGTCTAACACAGCTGGAAAATTCTGATTGAATTCTGAGTTAATTTCCCGGGGCTGCCATATAAGTTACCACAAAGTGAGCTGTGTAACACAACAGAAATTTGTTTGTTTTTTGAGATGGAGTCTCACTGTGTTACCCAGGCTGGAGTGTAATGGCACGATCTCAGCTCACTGCAACTTCCACGTCTCAGGTTAAAGTGATTTTCCTGCCTCAACTTCCCGAGTAGCTGGGACTGCAGACACGTGCTACCACGCCAGGCTAATTTTTATATTTTTAGTGGAGACAAGGTTTCACCATGTTGGCCAGGCTGGTCTCAAACTTCCGACCTCAAGTGATCCGCCTGCCTTGGCCTCTCAAATTGCTGAGATTATAGGCGTGAGCCACTGTGCCCAGCCAGAAATTTATTTTTTCATAGAAATGTATTCTCTCTATTCTGGAAGCTAGAAGTTAGACGTCAAGATAGCAGCAGGCACATTCTCTCTGAAGGCTCTTGGGGAGAAATTCTCCTTTGCCTCTGCTAGATGCTGGTGGTTGCTGGAAATCCCTGAAATTTCTTGGCTTACAGATGCTTCACTCCAATACATGCCTTCACTTTCACACAGCCAAGTTCTTCTCTGTGTGTCTGTGTCCAAAATTTCCCTCTTGTTGTAAGGATACCACTAACTCTTTAGGGCCCACCCTAACCCGGTATGCCTTTAACTTGATTTTATTTGCAAAAACCATTTCCAAATAAGGTCATATTCACAGGCTTTGGAGGTTAGGATGCCAACTTATTTTTGGGGGGAATACAATACAACCTGTAGTGAATGCTAAAAGAAGGCCTCTATGGGATCCAACTTATGAGAAAAAGAGAGCCCAAGGCAGCCCTGGTGGAAAAATACTTCCATGTAAAAGACAGTATAAAAATCCTAAAGAGGGTAAGGTTAAGAGGCAGAAAGATCAATGTGACCAAAGGAGGTTGCGGGGGAAGGGGGTTGTGAGGGAGGGTGGGAAGAAAGAGAGAGAGAGAGAGAGAGAAAGTCAGGCCATATATGTGGGCAAGAATGAAATCACAATGAGCTTTGTAAGCTGACATATGAAATTCTGATTTTATTCCATTTAATAAGAAGCTGAATAATTTTATTTGGGGAAAAGTTATTATCTATATTTTAAGAAAACCATCATGTTTGTTGGCCAGGTGCTGTGGCTGACTCTTGTAATATCAGAATTTTGGGAGGCTGAGGCAGGTGGATCACTTGAGGCCAGGAGTTCAAGACCAGCCTGGCCAATATGGTGAAATCCCATCTCTACTAAAATTACAAAAGTCAGCCAGGCGTGATGGTGCATGCCTGTAATCCCAGCTACTGGGGTGGCTGAGGCGGGAGAATCACTTGAACCAGGGAGGCAGAGGTTTCAGTGAGCTGATATCAGGCCACTGAACTCCAGCCTGGGTGACAGAGCAAGACTCTGTCTCCAAAGAAAAGGCACGTTTGTGATTGTTCACGTGAGAAACAGTGGAGCTACAATGTGGTCATAGCAGAAGAATCAGTGGAGGAGATAAATTTTGGGAAGCTGGTCCAGCATTCAGAATTTGTGAAATGGAATGTGAGGTGGGAGGAAGAGGGGAAATGAGATGGAGGGAAAGGTGCCCAGGTGGGCATTGTTGTTATTTACTAAGATAAGATGGGCTGGGAGCCAAAGATGATGGACTACGGGGTGGAGTGGAGACTGGGTTGTAGTTTTTCAACTGTTCTTGTTTTTGCTATGTCTGTCTTCTCCATTAGTATAAATTCCTGAGTGGAGAAAATATACTGCTATGATGCAGAGTAGGCACTTGAAAAATATATGAAAAATGTATGTTATCCGTTTCTCCAGACCCTGTTAGACTCTTCACTTAATTTATGACTTCCCTTCCTCTTTGACCCCATTTAAATGTTTTCCCTCTCTTTCATAGAACTCTTCCCTCCCGGTTCTCTTGGGTCTAACACAGCTGGAAAATTATTCACATGCATTAAAGCCCACTTCCAAATGTCCTACAGGAAGGTGGTGGCTCTGTAGACAAAGCAGGGACCTCGAGTCATAGGAACTGGGATGGTCACTTCATCTTAGCTATCTAACGTCCTGTGCGATACTTAACTGCCTTACAGCTTAGTTACTTCCAGAACTTAACACGTTGCTGTGATCATTGCTTTAGATAATATATGGAGTATGATATTGTGGCTAAAGCACACCATGAATCAGACATGGGAGAGAGGAGGAGGGAGAGACAGAAGCCCCAACCACAACAATGATTGGTGATGCACCTGCCTGGTGAAAAACCGTCGGGCTTTGCATTCAGGTAGACCCAAACAAAGACCAAGTCCCTGTGTATTCATTTATTAACTGAGCCTCAGTTTCCACAAATGTCTGACTACCCACCCATCTTGTGGGACTGTGGTGATGGTTTGTAAAGTGTATGAAAATTGTCTAGGGCAGGGCAAACATGAAATGTTACTTTCCTTCCCTCTTTCCTCTGCCCACACATGGGTTCCTGCTTGACAGGACGCTGGGTATTTATGGTAATTATTTATCTATCGTTCAATTTCAGACAGTAATTTTTCACACAAACTCTTCTCTAGCGTTTTTCTAAAAAAGAAATGAATTCTCCCTCTCCCATTATCACCAAAATAAAGATAATTGATAACTGAGAGGAATGCCCAGTGTTATAGGAGCAAAGTTAGGAACACAACTTAACTGTTTCCTAAAATGATGAATGTGTGGTCTGAACTACAGGCAGGAGTTGAAAAGTGAGACGTCTTCTTACTTCCTGTAGTTCTCGGGAGGGTGGAGAGGGGGGTCTCTAAAAAAAACAAGTCTTAGCCAGGCACAGTGGCTCACACCTGTAATCCCAGCACTTTGGGAGGCAGAGGCAGGCAGATCATCTGAAGTCAGGAGTTCTAGACCAGCCTGACCAACATAGCGAAATCCCATCTCTACTAAAATACAAAATTAGCTGGGCATGGTGGCACAAGCCTGTAATCCCAGCTACTCGGAAGGCTGAGGCAGGAGAATCACTTGAACCCGGGAGGCGGAGGTTGCGGTGAGCCGAGATCATGCCCCTGCACTCCAGCCTGGGTGACAAGAGCGAAACTCCATCTCAAAACAAACAAACAGACCTACAAACAAAAAACTGAAGTCTTGAGTTGTGCTGCAGTCATGCAAGTCTCGGAGAAACAACAGCCAACTTGCTGAAAGGGAGATTGGAGCTCTGCAGCACGTCACTCTGATCCTTTTCCCACTTCTCTTGTAAAAGACTGCACCCCTCTCAGCTCTAAAATGATCGGATGCCATGCTCACGGTATTTGATTATATGTAAAGAATCCAGCTGCAAAGTCATTCTCAAAAATACCTGCTAAGTAGACACTGCCATCTTATGTGGTTTCTGGCTCCAACGCAAGTAGAATATGCTGAACTAAGCCTGAGAGTTAGGCAGCATTCTCATATTTCTTTTCTTTTTTCTTTTAAAGTATCTTTTGATATCAGTGACTTCCTGCCAGGAGTACAAAGAGGAAGGAAGGTGAGAGAGCCAGAACGGTCGATTCTGTTTTGACAGAGCCTGGGCTTTTTGTGTAACCCTAGGGATTTGGGACTCAGAAGCATGAAGGGCCAATGGCCATGTAACCTCGCAGCTGCTCATGGTACAGTCTCTGGCTGGGCTTCCTACTTCCCCTGGACGAAGAGCTGGGGATGAACTGCAGCACACTCTGTGAACACAGAACCTGACTGGACAAAGGGGATGTCCGGGAACTCGGTGTTCCAAAGTGTCTTTAAGGTTAGACAAACAGAATGTTGGATATGAGCTGGGAACTGAAAAGAAAGAACCAGACACAGTTCAAGTGAGCAGAACTTGCCAGAATGCTGTGCATATTTCTTTGGAAAGTCAAGTGAGCTTCAGACTAGACACTTAGCAGACCCTTGACATATACTTTGTGATTTATGAATAAATGCTCTTTATTCATAAATAGCACGGTTGGTTGTGAAATCCCATAAGGATAAATGGTTAAGCAACTGAATAGAAATTGTCACCACGGAGGAGAGCTGACTGTGCTTTCATCGACTGCACGAAGCGGAAGCTCTGCAGTGTGTTAGGAGAGAAGTAACAAATTCCTGCTCTAAAAAGCACCACTGAAAGTTATTCTCGAAAGCACTGACTTTCTATCCTGTTGCAAAGTAGGTTTAACAGAAGGAAAAGCATTTGTTATCCAGAAAGAAGCACGCAGGAGGCTGGAGCACTAAAGACATACTTGTCCACTATCCAGATTTGCAGGGGCTCAGCTTTTGGTTTGTTTAATCTAGGCTGGGGCACCAAAAATCAGCTTATCCCTCTCAGAAAATTTCCTCAACTGTGGAGTCTAATCTGTTAAAAATGGTTATGATGGGTCAGTGGCTCATGTCTGTAATCCCAGCACTTTGGAAGGCTGAGCCAGGAGGATTGCCTAAGTTCGGGAGTTCAACACTAGTCTGGGCTACATAAAAAGGCCCTGTCTTTATTTATATATATATATATTTTTTAAAAAAGCTTATGGTTCCAAGTCTTTGCTATTGTAAATAGTGCTGCAATAAACATACGTGTACATGTGTCTTTATAGTAGAATGATTTATAATCCTTTGGGTATATATTCAGTAGTGCGATTGCTGGATTAAATGGTATTCTAGATTCTTGAGGAATTGCCAGTCTTCCACAATGAACTAATTTACACTCCTACCAACAGTGTAAAAGCGTTCCTGTTTCTCCACAGCCTTGCCAGCATCTGTTGTTTCCTGACTTTTTAATAAATGCCCATCAATGATAGACTAGATAAAGAAAATGTGGTACATATACACCATGGAATACTATGCAGCCATAAAAAGGAATGAGTTCAAGTCCTTTGCAGGGACATGGATGAAGCTGGAAGCCATAATTCTCAGCAAACTAACACAGGAACAGAAAACCAAACATCGCATATTCTCACTCATAAGTGGGAGTTGAACAAGGACATGGACACAGGGAGAGAAACATCACACACTGGGGCCTGTGAAGGGGTTGGGGGCAAGGGAAGGGAGAACATTAGGACAAATACCTAGTGCATGTGGGGCTTAAAACCTAGATGATGGGTTGATAGGTGCAGCAAACCACCATGGCACATGTATACCTATGTGACAAAACTGCATGTTCAGCACATGTATCCCAGATAAATACAATTTTAAAAGAGGTTATGGTGGCTCCATTCTGTTTACAAAATCTACATGGTAGGACAGATGGCATAGCTCAGTCAACATTTCAGCTGAACCCATTTTAATCACTAGAGGGATTATTGAATGCAAGTAGTCTCTAAATAATTCTAAAGTAAAACTTCGAATGCAGTTAACTAGAAATAACACTTAACGAGATTTGTGAGAATATGTAGAATATTGTACTTTGAGAAGAAAAATGACAAAAAACACAGTAAGTTGATGTCAGTGACTTTTTATAAAGAAAAATTATAGGAAAATAAATGAAAGTCAGTACATGCTAATGGGCTCAGTAAACACTTATTTGATATTCATAACAATGTTCATGTTCATATTTGAACATTGAACATTAATCAATGTTCGAAACAAATACAAAGTTCAGAGACCATGATCCATTTCTTCTGCATCAGAGACACAAAATCTTTAATATATCCTTTTTGAGTGCTAATCTGTGAGTGATCCTGAAACATTACTGTACTAAAAGCTATTTTCTCTTCCTTCCCAGAACAGCCTTAACCCCTTCAGGCTGTCTAAAAACTTAGGTTTGTCATACTCAAGTATAAAAGTAAGTTTCTCTCTAAAGGTACATGCTTAGATTTTACACAGTTATATGAACTTGCCTGGCATTTTTAGGTAGTCTTAATGGATGTATCAACAAATTGTAAACTAGCTCAAGGTCAGTTTTTCATGCCACGTGTTCTAAAATAGGTGACTGTTGAGTAGGGAGTGTGGTTATGTCTTGGGAGTGTATTTATCAACTTTTATCCAGAGCTACTCAGGACCTCACCCCTTACCTAACAGCGCCATTAGTGTACTCTTCCACTGTCCTCTGCTCACTACCTCGGCTCTCCAGCTTCCATTTCATTATCCCTCTATAAATGGAAGAAGGAACACTTTGGGATGCTTGGAGGAGTGACTAATGGGACTAATAAACATATATAGTATTTGTTTCCCTAGAAGACAGCAAAGTGGATGGAAGGCATTAGAAATAAAATTAAAACTGGCCGGGCGCGGTGGTTCAAGCCTGTAATCCCAGGACTTTGGGAGGCAGAG
>NW_016107320.1:14748478-14752088 GCF_001604975.1 Cebus imitator
ACTAGATTATCTATCACTGCAGGGTAGCTATGTTGACGGTTGTGTACAAAATTGCCAAAAACAGCAGCAGTAACAACTCATTATGCAAAGATTATTAAAGAAAATGATGACTGTCTCCTATGCACAGCAGAGGATGCATCGTTAACATTGCCTAGTTGAGAGGTTTTCAAACTGCATGTTATGGCCCACTAGTGAATTCTGAGATCAGCTCCACGGGCTGGAAGCAGCTGTTCATAAAAAATGATAGAATAGAATACGATAGAATGAAAAACAATATAGGCCATAAAGCTAGTAAGTTTATTTCTTTTTAAAATCTGTGTTTCAGTTATAATACGTACCAATTATATTTGTGCCTCCCCCCGACACACACACATCCTTTTTTAAAATCTTTTAATTTTTTTAAATCAGAGTCTCATTCTGCCGCCCAGGTTGGAGTGCAGTGGCGTGATCTCAGCTCACTGCAACCTCCACCTTTTGGGTTCAAGTGATTCTCGCGTTTCCGCCTCCCGATTAGCTGGGGCCACAGGCGCACACCACTATGTCCAGCTAATTTTTTGTATTTTTAGTAGATACGGGGTTTTGCCATGTTGACCAGGCTGGTCTCAAACTTCTGACCTCAAGTGATCTACCTGCTTTGACCTCTTAAAGTGCTGGGATTACAAGCACGAACCACTGTGCCTTGCCTGTTCTTTTATATAACAACTGAAACAAAACCATTACACTATTATAGGTGTATGTAGCTTGGTGACATAGGCTACATGTCATAAACCAAAAATAAGATAAATAAAAATAAACACTAATCTATTCCCACTAATTATATGCCTTTGCTCTACACCTGCTTGGTGGTCATCCTGACTCTGTATGCATGTGTCACTGCCTGTTCTTTCATGAACTCTGTCTTTAATTTTGCTGAGTCAGGATATGTCTTCCTGGAGCTTACTGGTTAGCCTGATTTCTATCTATCCCTAGGCGCCTTACAGACAAGCCCAGTTTTTCTTCCGCACAATAACCCTTCAAACATTTGAACTGAGACGTGTTGTCCCTGCTGAGGTTTCGCTTCCCCTCCCAAAGCATTTCAGGGCTTCAACTCAGTTGATGTTCTGAACCTTTGCTGATTAAATTTCTCTATATGCCTCGACAGTTTGGGCTCCCTGTAGTTCTTAGAAAGATAGAATTAGGTTGTCCTGCAAAGAGAAGAGCCAGATGTGGCTGCACTCTGCTCAGGAAAAGAAAATAAATAGAGGACGAGCTTCAGGAGTGGCCCTGGGTATCATTTGCAATACTACTTGTAACATGTGGGAAGCTCACGTAAGAAGTTCTGTTTCCCTTATGGATTCCTCTTGGAGAGTAATTGAAGTGTGCCAACGTCACCAAGCTCAGCCAGAAGCATGCATCGAGCGAGTTGGAGTGTGAGGAGTGGGAAGAGATAGTTCATAAAGACTTATTTTGGCTTTAGTCATGGATTTTAGAAACACATACACTCATATAAATACCTATAAATATCTCATGCTCACTTCCTGAGAAAAACATGCTAGTTTATGGTCACAACTGTTTTCTTTTTAAAGAAGCTATAAATACCAGGGGCTCAATATCTGAATCTGAACAGCTAATTAAACTTTTTAAAAAGAACAGCTTATCTTCCGTTCCTTTCTTAGAAAACATTTCAAATATAGACTGATGGCTTAACAAATGACAGCTGTTTCATTTCACATGCAAAAATATCATATGAAAAGAGGCACTTCTAAAAAATTCTTTTGGCTATAATACTTTTCAATAAATTTGCAGGTTTTTTTGCCATATTCTAACAGAAAACCTTTGAAAATGCATTTCTTCAGATTTATTTTTTGGAATTTGTATTGCTTCAGAATTTATTTGTATTTTCTCTCTATGATCCAAAATAAATGTTAGAATTGAAATTTCTAAATTAAACTACTGCTCTTTCTTATCAGCAATAATTAAAGATTGAAAATGTATTTAACAAAGTTTATTAAAAGAAAAATATTAGCTGAATTATATATATGTATATTCATTGCACTTTAGGTTCTGGGGTACATGTGCAGAACATGCAAGACTGTTGCATAGGTACATACATGGCAGTGTGGTTTGCTGCCTCCATCACCCTGTCACCTACATCTGGCATTTCTCCCCATGTTATCCCTCCCCAACTCCCTACCTGCACTGTCCCTCCCCTAGTCCTCCCAAAACAGACCCCAGTGTGTGATGCTCCCCTTCCTGTGTCCATGTGTTCTCATTGTTCAACACCCGCCTATGAGTAAGAACATGCAGTGTTTGGTTTTCGGTTCTTGTATCAGTTTGCTGAGAATGATGGTTTCCAGATTCATCCATGTCCCTATGAAGGACATAAACTTGTCGTTTTTTCTGGCTGCATAGTATTCCATGGTGTATATGTGCCACATTTTCTTTGTCCAGTCTATCATCGATAGGCGTTTGGGCTGGTTCCAAGTCTTTGCTATTGTAAACATTGCTGCAATGAACATTTGTGTGCATGTGTCTTTACAGTAGAACAATTTATAAGCAATTGTGATTGGCAGTTTGTTCTTGATGTGGCTCTCTTTAAGTCTGTTATTGGTGTATAGGAATGCTTGTGATTTTTGCACAACGATTTTGTATCCTGAGACTTTGCTGAAGTTGCTTATCAGTGTCAGGAGATTTGGGGCTGAGACGATGGGGTCTTCTAAATATACAATCATGTCATCTGCAAATAGAGACAATTTGACTTCCTCCTTTCCTATTTGAATACCCTTTATTTCTTTTTCTTGCCTGATTGCTTTGGCTAGAATTTCCAGTACTATAGTGAACAGGAATGGTGAAAGAGGGCATCCGTGTCTAGTGCCAGATTTTAAGGGGAATGCTTCCAGTTTTTGCCCATTCAGTATGATATTGGCTGTTAGTTTGTCCTAAATAGCTTTTATTATTTTGAGATATGTTCCATCGATACCTAGTTTATTGAGAGTTTTTAGCATAAAGGGCTGTTGAATTTTGTTGAAGGCCTTCTCTGCATCTATTGAGATAATCATGTGGTTTTTGTCTTTGTTTCTGTTTATGTGGTGAATTACGTTTATAGACTTGCATATGTTGAACCAGCCTTGTATCCCTGGGATGAAGCCTACTTGATCGTGATGGAGAAGCTTTTTGATGTGCTATTGCAATCAGTTTGCCAGTATTTTATTGAAGATTTCTGCATCTATGTTCATCATGGATATTGGCCTGAAGTTTTCTTTTTTTGTTGAGTCTCTGCCAGGTTTTGGTATCAGGATGATGTTGGTCTCATAAAATGATTTGGCAAGGGCTCCCTCTTTGGGGGTTGTTTGGAATAGTTTCAGAAGGAGTGGTACCAGCTTTTCCTTGTATGTCTGGTAGAATTCAGCTGTGAACCCATCTGGACCTGGGCTTTTTTTGGTTGCTGGGCTATTAATTACTGCCTCAACTTCAGCCCTTGTTATTGGTCTATTCAGGGTTTCGACTTCTTCCTGATTTAGGCTTGGATGGGTGCGAGTGTTCAGGAATTTATCCATTTCTTCCAGGTTTACTGGTTTATGTGCATAGAGTTGTTTCTAGCAATTTCTGATGGTAGTTTGTATTTCTGTGG
>NW_016107320.1:14752986-14809494 GCF_001604975.1 Cebus imitator
TTTTTTTTGTCTCCATTTGCTTGGTAAATCTTCCTCCATCCCTTTATTTTGAGCCTTTGTGTGTCCTTGCACGTGAGATGGGTTTCCTGGATACAGCACACTAATGGTTCTTGTCTTTTTATCCAATTTGCCGGTCTGTGTCTTTTGATTGGGGCATTTAGCCCATTTACATTTAAGGTTAATATTGTTATGTGTGAATTTGATCCTGTCATTTTGATGCTAGCTGGTTGTTTTTCCCATAGGTTCATGCAGTTTCTTCATTGTGTCGATGATCTTTGTTATTTGGTATGTTTTCGGAGTGGCTGGTACTGGTTGTTTCTTTCTATGTTTAGTGCTTCTTTCAGGAGCTCTTGTAAGGCAGTCCTGGTGGTGATGAAATCTCTGAGCAATTGCTTGTTCATAAAGGATTTTATTTCTCCTTTGCTTATGAAGCTTAGTTTGGCTGGATATTAAATTCTAGGTTGAAAGTTCTTTTCTTTAAGGATGTTGAATATTGGCCCCCACTCACTTCTGGCTTGTAGGGTTTCTGCCGAGAGATCCACTGTGAGTCTGATGGGCCTCCCTTTGTAGGTAGACTGATCTTTCTCCCTGGCTGCCTTTAGCATTTTTTTCTTCATTTTAACCCTGGTGAATCTGACGATTATGTGCCTTGGAGTTGCTCTTCTTGAGGAATATCTCTGTGGTGTTCTCCATATTTCCTGGACTTGAATATTGTCCTGCCTTGCTAGGTTAGGGAAGTTCTCCTGGATAATATCCTGAAGAGTTTTTCCAGCTTGGATTCATCTCTTCGTCACATTCAGGTACACCTATCAAACACTGATTAAGTCTTTTCACATAATCCCATATTTTTTGGAGGCTTTGTTCATTTCTTTTTATTCTTTTTTCTCTAAACTTGCCGTCTCGTTTTATTTCATTGAGTTTATCTTCAATCTCTGATACCCTTTCTTCTGCTTGATTGATTCAGCTATTGATATTTGTGCAGACTTCACGAACCCTTGCACTTCCTGGATGAGGCGGCACCCCACCCTGTTTCAGCTTGGTCAATTCAGGAGTTGAAACTTGTGTATGCTGCATGAAGTTCTCCTGTTGTGTTTTTCAGCTCCATCGATTCATTTATATTCTTCTCTTAGTTGTTCATTCTCATTAGCATTTCATCGAACCTTTTTAAAATGTTCTTAGTGTCTTTGCATTGGGTTAGAACATGTTCTTTTAGCTCAGAGAAGTTTGTTCTTAACCACTTTCTGAAGCCTGTTTCTGTCAATTCACCAGACTCATTCTCCATCCAACTTTGTTCCCTTGCTGGTGAGGAGTTGTGATCCCTTGGAGGAGGAGAGGTGTTCTGGTTTTGGGTGTTTTCATCCTTTTGCACTGGTTTCTTCCCATCTTTGTGGATTTGTATACCTGTGTTCTTTGTAATTTGTGATTTTCAAATGGGGTCTCTGAGTGGACGTCCTTTTTGTTGATGGTGAAGTTATTTCTTTCTGTTTTTCAGTTTTCCTTCTAACAGTTAGTCCCTTTGGCTGTAGGCCTGCTGGAGGGCCACTCCAGACCCTG
The DNA here is from genome assembly GCF_001604975.1 of Cebus imitator. NCBI lineage: Eukaryota > Metazoa > Chordata > Mammalia > Primates > Cebidae > Cebus > Cebus imitator. The sequence goes on from NW_016107320.1 coordinate 14,754,541, forward strand.
CTTGCCTGGGGATCACCTGTGGTGGCTGCAGAACAGTAAGGGTTGATGCCAGTTTCTTCTTCTGTTATCTTTGTCCCAGAAGAATACCCGCCAAATGTCAGCCTGAGCTCTCCTTTACTGTGTGTCTATTTGGATATATGGGCATCAGGGAGCTGCTTGAGGAGACAATCTGTCCCTTATAGGAGCTCAAGTGCTGAGTTGTGAGCTCCATTATTCTGTTCAGAGCTGCTGGGCAGGTACATTTAAGTCTGCTACAGAGGAACTCATAACTGTATTATTTTCCCAGGTGCTCTGTCCTGGGAAGGTGGGACTTTATTTATAAGTTCCTGATGTGCTGCTGCCTTTTTTCAGAGATGCCTTTCCCAGTGAGGAGGTAGCCTAATCACAGTCTGCCAGCAAAGGCATTGCTGAGCTCCATGGGCTCTGCTCAGCCACTGTGTGAACTACCTTGTGGTTTTGTTTACAGAGGTATAGTTAGAACTGCCTCAGTAATGGCGGTCTGCCTCAGTAATGGCAGACTGCCTCAGTAATGGTGGACTGCCTCTGTAATGGCGTATTGCCTTGGTAGTGATGGATTGCCTTGGTAACGGTGGACTGCCCCAGTAGTGGTGGACTGCCTTGGTCAGGGTGGACGCCCTTCTCCTCATAGAGCTGGACCATCCTGGGTCCAGCTATGCTTGCTGTGAAACTCTCAATCCAGAGCGTTTCAGATTGCTGGTCTTTGTGGGTGTGGGACTGGCCGAGCCAGATCACCCAGCTCCCTGTTTCAGCCCCCTTTTTTTTCAGTTGAATGGGTGGCTGTGTCTTCCAGGCATTCCAGGCACCAGCTGAAATGGCCACTCTGATTTTTGTGAGTTTTTGTGCAGAGACCTGCTGCACCAGCTGAAACGGCCGTGCTGGAAACTTATGGAGCTTTTCCGCCCAGTAATCTCCTGGTCTGTGGCCTGTGGGCAGTCAAAACTTGTTTGGAAATGCGATGCTCACTCATCTTCTGCGTTCTAGCTGGGAACTGCACTCCAGAGCTGTTCCTATTCAGCCGTCTTGGATCCCACTCCAGCTGAATTATTTTTAAAAAGAGATTAATCACAACCACGGAAAAATAGAAACCTGGAATAGACCTTATGTGAAAATGAACAACTGCTAAGGAGAATGACTATCACCTCAGTCATTAAGTATAGAAAAATGAGGCTGGGTATGGTGGCCCACGGCTGCAATCCCAGCACTTTGGGAGGCCAAGGTGGGCAGATCACGAGGTCAAGAGATCAAGACCATCTTGGCCAACATGGTGAAACCCCATCTCTACGAAAAATACAAAAATTAGCCTGGCGTGGTGATAGGTGCCTGTAGTCCCAGCTATTGGGGAGGCTGAGGCAGGAGAATAGATTAAAACCTGTAGGCAGAGGTTGCAGTGAACCAAGATCATGCCACTGCACTCCAGCCTGGCAACAGAATGAGACTCTGTCTCAAAAAAAAAAAAAAAAGAAAAGAAAAGAAAAAAAAAAGACTCAATGTCAGAAAACTAGAAACAACACAGCAGCTGTTTCATCTTTGTATGTTGCTTATCCCTCTCTGGGCTAAATACTAAATGTTTTTTATGTGAAAGATTTCTAAAACTATTTAAAATCTACTTCATGCCAGCCATCATTCTGCGTTCTGGATTTATGCATAAATAGAGTGAAGAAAGCTACAGGCAATATTGATTTCCTGACAATTTTTACTGAAAAAGAACAAAGAATTAAACTTAGATTTCAGATTTCTCCTCTGAGCTCTAGTTTCCAGTTTCAGCTGGTTCCTTGGCTGTGCTGCAGACATCTCAGGTTTACTGTCTTACATGTCTGAACTCCATCTTTCTCCCATACCCTCTCCACCTTCACCTGCCCCCACCTCAGCCTTCTTGACCAACCTGTTCAAGACTCAACCTGGGAGCTCCATTGACCCTGACCCCACCCTCTATCCAAATCACCAGATCACATTGCGTTTACTTCCAAAATGCCTTTAAAGTAATCTGCTTGCCCTCTGAAACCACGATTGTTCTTTTTCTGTTGTTGCCTTTAATGGCCCAACAGCCAAAGTGCAAAGGGTCATTATGGAAATTAAATACTATTGCGTACATTGTTATTTAACCCTACTATAAAGACATCCTTTTATTAAGTGCTACAGGGACTTTGAAGATAGTGAGAAAGGTAGATCCAATCCTCGCTTTTGATAGAGATAGACTTTAAATGAGTAATCCCCAAAACAAATGTATGTTTCCAAACTCGAATAAGTGCTACTGAAGAAGAGCCATGAGTATACTGGCAGGAATTAGGGAAGTCTCACTGAGCAAAGTGGCTTCAGAAGAAAACAAAATCTAAAAACTTGAGTAGTTCTCCTTCCATGCTTCCACCTTTTAAAGACTGCGGATCACACTGGACAACATTTTACATCTCTAACACGGTCTTCAGCGCCCTGCAGCATTTGGCTTCTGCCTGCCAACCTAGCCTCATCTTCCTTCTCTCCTCTTTGGTTTCTGCTCCCCATGTAGGTTGTCTTTATGTCTGCTTTTCTGTCTCCTAACTCATTCTTACCGCAGGGTCTTTGCACAGGATTTTCCTTCTGTCTCCGAAACTCCTTGCTGTGCTCTTCCACAGGCTTTCCAGGATCCAACCAATTCAAACGAAGCCTTACCTTGTTTTCTCCTTTATGTCATTGGATGATTTTTATTTTCTAGCATGTATAAAAATTTTCTTTGTATAATTACATGTTTACCTATTTGTTTAAAGTCTCTTTTCTTCTTTAGACCTCTTGTTCCACAAATGCAAGGGCCATGTCGATTTCCTTCTCAATGTATGTCTGACACAGAGTAGGCATTCGACAAATATTTGTGAATGAATCTATAAATCACTAAATAAGTGCATGAAAAGACAAATGGAAGAAAGCTGCAGTTGAATCTTTAAGCTATAGGAAATGAATAAATAATGAGTATAATCAAGAAATTATGCTATGGTAGAAAAAAACACGGAATTTGAAATTAGAAAACAAAAGTTCCGAGGTTAGCTCTTCATTTAATTAGCTCTAAGGTTTTGGAAAGCTCATTTAACTTCTGTAATCTCTTGCTTTTTCATCTGTAAAATGAAGATAATACCAGTGACGTTGTGAAAGTCAAATGAGATAATATATGTGAAAGTGCTTTGTAAATTCGAACACAGCATGAATTTTTTTGTGTTAAAACAAAAATGTCCAAAGATAATTCAGTTGACATTTAAAGTGCAATTTTCAGATCGCTGGCCTCTACACTCTAGTCACATTCAGGAAATTGCCACAGAGCTAAACTACTGCACAAAGACAGCATCAAAGTAAATTCTGTCCACTTAATTTCTTTAACCTGTTAATGTAATAATTAAATAACTGTTCATTGGATGTACACTATGTACCAGCCACTATGTCATGCACTAAAATTATAAGAATGCACCATCATTTTTAATTTAAAAAAATAAACCTAAGGTGCAGTGCACGGCAAAAGGAGAGCTACAAAGACTCAGAAAACTCTTGCCAGAAGAGATTTTGGAGATTTTTTTAAAAATATGGAAATAAATTTAGGTTTTACACTTACTATGGGCAGATTATTTAGTCTCACCAAGTCCAACTCCTTGCTTATGTTGAAAATTAAGGTCAATAATACCTACGTACCTCCACTATGGTTGTAAATAGGAATTTAGTTATATGTAGAAAACCGGGTATAGTAGCCACTTAATAAATTTTTGTTTTCCTCTTTACCTTTGCTTTCTCAGATCTATTCCTTGGACACAAAACTAATTGAGCTCATTTACTGCTGACAAATAGATACTAAATCTCTTTGTATAATGAACAAATACAGGAAAACTGATGCCTAGAAGAAAACACACTGGACCAGGAGCTGCTTCTTTCAATCAGCCTTCATTATCTTCTGTCTTTACTGCAGAAAGCACAATTCTGTAAAGTGTCCATGTGCAGTTTGTGAATCTTGCAAATACCTTTTTATCCGGTTATCCACATCATTCACTGAAAATATTTATACAAAGAAGGGAAAGAACAAGATGGCAAGAGTAAATACCTTTTCAAGCATACATAGAGTTACCTTTGGCAAAAAGCATCAGCAAATCATAACCTTAGGGCATGTGTCACATTTCTGGAAAACAGAAACGGATACTGTTTCCCTACAGATGGCCTTGTCCTCTAAACAATTTGAAACTCCTTAATCTCTCAAATTCATCTGAATGCTTGTAGGCTTGTAGGCAGTACTCAAGGAGAGCTGTTCAATGTCATGTAAAAATATAATCCAGACTTTTTGAGGACAGAGCCTGCAGCTAATTTGAAAGCAATGCAGGATGGAGTTTGAGATCACGGACTTTAGAGTCAAGCAGCCCTAGCTTCGAGTTGTCTTACAGCTGAAGGGTTTGGGAAGTATAGTATTTTCCCATTGATGCTGTAAAAAAGTGACATGAATTTTGTGGGTTGAAACAACACAAATTTGTTATCTTATAGTTTAAGATGTCAGATGGCTAAAATGAGTCTACAGGAATCTGTTCTTTCTGGAGGATCTAGGGGAGAATCTGTTTCCTTGCCTGTTCCAGGTTCTAACTGCTGTCCATATTCCTTGGTGCACGGCTCCTTCTTCCAACTTCAAAACAACAACCCAGCGTCTTCTCTCCTTTCTGACCTTCTGACTCCCTCTTATAAGAACTCATGATTGCAATAGCTAATCCAGATAATCCAAGCTAAATCTCCACATCTCAAGATGTTTAATTTGTTCATACCTGCAAGATCTCTTTTGCTATTTGAAGTTCCTTTTTGTCTCTATTCATAAATTTCAGGGATTAAAACATGAACATCTTATGGAGCCATGATTCTGTTTATTACAGGGAATAGACTGTTGTCTCAGTTCTCTTATCTTTGACTTAAGAACTGCAATAGTTTCTGTTGCAAAGGGTCCTTACGAGAATTAAATAAAATTGCATATGCTGGCATTTAACACTAATGTAAAAACAATCTTTTTGTTAAGTGATCTTGGAACTTTGAACATAGTGAGAAAGGTAGATCCAATCCCTGCTCTTGATAGAGCCTTCAAATGAGTAATCCCTCAAACAAATGTATGTTTGGAAACTAATAAACAGTTCTACTAAGAATGAGTAATGAGTAAGTTGGCAAGAACTTGGAAAGCCTCTCTGAGCAAGTAGCTTTTAGCTGAGATTATATGAATAACCAGGAATTACCTAGCTGAGATAAAGCATAAAAGAACATTCCAGAAAAAGGAAAAAGATAAGCAAATTCTGACAGTAGGAATGAATGTGGTGTATCCAAGGAATTTGAAGGCATGAAGACGCAACAGGTCATGTTCAAAGAGGTCATGTAAAGTTTTGGGCTTATCCTAAGAGCAACGGCAAGAGTGGTTTAATCAGAGTGCTGGTTAGGAAATATGGCTCTGGGTGCTGTGTAGGGAATCTGGGGCAAGAGGGAAATCAGGAACGCCAGGAAAGTGAGTTATTTGGTCATAGTCTAGCAAGAGATGATAGAGTATTTTAGGCTGGGCTCCTGAGGAAGCAAACTCTGAGATGCAGATCAGCAGGCAGCTGACTGGTTGCAGAGTGCCATTTGGGATCAATGCCTGCAGATGGGAAGGACAAAGGATTGGACAGAGGGAGATCTCAGCCTACCCTGAAAAGGCACTCTGAAGACTAGATGACCCCTTAGAGTTGACAAGGACAGGGAGAGCAGGATTTTACACCACCGTGCGGATCAGTCACTGGATATAGCTGCACCTGGAAGGGAAAAAGGGTACCCTCAGCTGATATAAACTTCTTCAGTAGGGGCAGTCAGTCCCAAAGCAGGCTGATAGCCGAGCACCCGGGAAAATCTTAGAGAGTTCTTAGAAAACCTTACACATCACAGCATCCACCATATGAAGGGTTGCCATAAATGGCAATGAAAATAGAGAGAAAGTAGATGGATTTGGGAAATATTTTCTAGATAAAGCTGACAGACTTTGCCCATAGATTATGTAAAGGGAGAGAAAAAAGGGCATTATTAAGGATCATAGCCAGGTTTATTTTATGACAGAATGGATATGTATACCACATTTTTATATATTTGTATTGATTAGTTAGCTGAATAAGAGAATCTGCACTTCAGAGAACAGGCCTAGGCTGTGATCAAAATTTAGGAGTAATCAATAAATAGGACATGATAAAAAGCATAAGCCCACATAAGAATCACCTCAAGAAAGAACATAGTATAAGAAGGTTGATAAATCCTTGAGTTATGACAATAATTAAGAGAGGTTTTGTGAATCTCTTGTCCTCTGCTTGGCACATAATAAAAGCTCAGTAAATCCTTGTTGCCATAATAATAATATTTTTTTTTTATTTAGCAAGGGAAATGGGCTGCCACAAAGGTGTACTCTATATGTCTATAAATCTATAGCCATAGACTGCAGAATAAAGTGTTCTTCTGGAAGCCTTGGAAAAACTGGAACACACATGAGCTGCATGGTTGGAGAGTTGAACACTGGCACACCTAGAAATGTGTTTCAAGTAGGCATCCTTCAGAAAAGATCAGCCTTGGCTCCTGCTTGTCATTCATTCCTCACATCTACTTTTTCAGCAATCCTCTTGGCTTTACCTTCACAATATGCCAAAACTGGATCAGTTCTCACTACCTCCACATTCTCCCTAGAAGCCTTCATCCTCTCTTTCCTGAATTATTTCAACATTTCCTGATGAGTCTTCTTGCCCTCCACTCCCCACTTGCCTCCTTGAAACCGATTCTTTTCTAAGAAGTGACTGTGATCTTTTAAAATTATAAGGGAAACAATGTTATTTCTCTGCTCCAAATTCTCCAAAGCCTACCTGTCTCCTACAGAGTAAGAACTAAATCCACAATCAAAGCCTGTGAGGCTGCACACATTCTGCTCCTGCCCTCTTCCCACTGCCTACTCACCCTTACCTCATCTCCATACACTCTGCCCTGCTCACTCTGCTCTGACCACATGGGTCCCTGGCTGTTCTCCATACACCCCTTGCACACTCTTCTCTTCAACCTTCTGCATTTGCTCCTCTGCCCACAGCCCCCTTCCTATGGATATCCATACAGCTGGCTGCCTCCCTCACCTCTTTTAAATCTTGTCACAATGTCTCAGTACGAGAAGCTGTGCCTGAATATCCTAGGCAAATCTCAGCCCTCTCCTTCCACTCCTGTACAAGTCTTCTTCATTTTTACTCATAGGATTCATTACTTTCTGACATCATATATGTTATAAATGTATATGTTTCTATTGTCTATTTCCCAGTAGAACATAAACTTCATTAAGGTTAAAAAAGGGGTTCTTGCATGGTTTGGTTTGGTTGGTTTTGTTTGATTTACTGTTTTATTTCCAATGCCTCGCAAAGTTCTGGCTAATAACACAGGTTTAATAAATATTGATTAAATAAATAAGTGGATAAATGAGTGAGTGAATGAATATATAAGGAGAGTCTATAACTCAATTTTCTAGTGAGGTAACTTCCCTAATATGTCTCCCTTTATGTACTTTCTGGACTTACTTGACTAGATAAAAAGGAGGAAAAAAAGACCTGTCCTGCTTTCTTAAAGGACTAGAAAGTGGACCAGACGTAAGATCTCCAAGTCTCCAGCACCCTTTGAAGCTCACATTTAGCATATGACAACTCCATACGTCAGCGGGGACACTGGCTGGCTTGAATATTGTGGAAGGCAGGAAGAACGTTTATATTCTTCCAAAGAAGTTATTACTCTATGTCTGGGAAATGCCAAAATAAATTTGCAAACAAAAGATCACTTCATTCCTTTTGGGCACCGCGCAGGTAAAACACTTGATTAACTTTTCCTGCTGGCTTTCGGTAGCTATTGTTGTGGATATACACACAAGCCTAAGGAGCTATCGTCTATCATGCATATTATCACTATCCTCAGGTGACGACTGTCTTTAATGACTGCAGGTTAGCACTAGTGCACCATCTCTGAAAAGTCATCTTTTCAGGCTGTGTCATGTCAGTGTTTTGTACGTAAAATCCCATTCTAAGAATTGAGCACACCGCAAATTATTATCCTTGGTTGCTCAGCTTTCTCTCAATAGCTCTGGAGTTGCCCCTGATAGGAATGTCCAAAGGGCACTGATGTGGACTGCCAAATGTTTGCAGTGCACTTTAATTACTTGTCTGGGAATAAAAGCTTTCCTGTGGTTAGCAGAACCCCTTGTTTTAATTGTGGTTTGTGAAGATTTGAGAGTCTAAGCAATCTTATTTATGTCTTATCTTTGTATTTTCCTGTCTTCAGCTTTTTCCTTAAAGGAAGGCCCAGCTCCGTATTATCCTACTGCCACATGTGAAGTAAAATGAATACTCACAGCCCTGCCCCTAATCACTGAACACAGCTTTTCGTAACGTTTTACACTAGAACAGGATGTTGGCAACTCAACTGTTAAGTCTTTCTGTGATTATTCTTCCTTGAGATCACTCTGATGTCACCAGTGTAATTTGAGCCTGGAGCTTTTGTTCACACTTTAAATAGCAGTCCCAGAATGATTTCACTACAGACTCTCTGGAAAGCCTGGGAGCTGAATTCCGGAAGATCCCCACATCGATGAAAGCAAAGCGAAGCCACCAAGCCATCATTATGTCCACGTCGCTACGAGTCAGCCCGTCCATCCACGGCTACCACTTTGACACAGCCTCTCGTAAGAAAGCCGTGGGCAACATCTTTGAAAACATAGACCAAGAATCACTGCAAAGGCTCTTCAGAAACTCTGGAGACAAGAAAGCAGAGGAGAGAGCTAAGATCATATTTGCCATAGATCAAGATGTGGAGGAGAAAACACGCGCCCTGATGGCCTTGAAGAAGAGGACAAAAGACAAGCTTTTCCAGTTTCTGAAACTGCGGAAATATTCTATCAAAGTTCACTGAGGACAACAGAATGGATAAGGACGTTATCCAAGAATGGACATTCAAAGACCAAGTGATTTTGTGAGATTCTCACAGATGCAGCAGTTTTGCTGCTATCTTGCAAGCTTCTCTTCTGTTAGGACTCCAGAGGCTGGAAAGGGACCGGGACTGGAAAGGGACCAGGATTGAACAGACTGGTTACAAAGACTCTGAACAATTTCACGCCCGTGCTGTTACAGTGGAGGACAAAATGCTTTCAGCAAGGATTTGAAAACTCTCCGGTCCCTGCAGGAAAGGATCGATGCTGATATAAGAGCCTGGACAGATGTAATGATAACTAAAGAAAACAGAAGGCTGCAGATGACATATATCCAGGGTCACTATGTCAGGCCCTAGGACTTAAATTTAAGAGGAACTTTTTTTTTTTTTTTAACCAAATAGCTAGGGGGAGGGAGGAGGGAGAGGGAGGACAGGAAGAGAGAATCCTATGCATAAATTGTTTACTGAATTTTTATATCTGAGTGTTGAAAATGTCGCCAAGCCTGAATGTTGTCTATTGGTATAGATTTTTAGAGATCAGTAATTGATTATTTATTTGCACTTAATACAATGCCTGAAAAAGTGCATCATGTGGATGTTAAGTACAAATTCAAGAAAGTAAGATGCTTTCAGCAGCTCAGTAAAACCAATTGCCACCTTTTGGTCTGTAAAAGGTTTCTTATACATTTCAAACAGGTTGCACAAATGTTAAAATAATGGGGTCTTTTATAAATCCAAAGGACTATGAAAACATTTCATAATATTTAAAAATCTGACTAATGCTAAAACGTAATCTAATTAAATTTCATACAGTTACCGCGGTAAGCATTAGGAAGTAAATTTGATATACTAAATAGTTTATAAAGAGGCTATGGTTTCTATAATTTATTTTACTGGCAAATGTCATGCAACAATAATAAATTATTATAAACTTTTGGCTTTTGGTTTGTGATGCTTGGTCTCAAAGTAAAAAATAAGATGGTAAATGTTGATAATTACAAAATTCTCTAAAGATGTGTCTTTAACAATAAAAGATAGCTTTAGAATAGCTTTATATTAATTACCAAACCTTTTCAAAACAAATTATTACATCAAATATCTGGAAAGTTTTCCTGTCCCAAAATTAAAATATAAGATATAGATACAGAAATTCATAGATTGACTCATTGGCATTGCTATTTATGTATCCATTAAGGATGAATTTTAAAAGGCTTTCTCCTTATACTTTTGAAAAATTTCTTCTATGACTACAGTAGCTATGTACATGCTTACATATATTTCTCCCAAGCAATATATTTTGCATCTAGAATGATGACCAAGATTCTGTATATTACTACTGTTTGTTTAATATGAACAAATATAGAAACAATATTATCTGTTTGCTTATTTCCCATTAAAATTATAATACAATATTTCTAGGACAGCATACGTAAATGCGTGCTATGCATTCCTAACAAAAAGAAATAAAATTTTTCCAGAAGTTAAACATTTTAGCAACACCCACAGGGTTTTTCAACATGCTGATCGCAGTAAAACAAAAGAAGTGAACTACCTCAAATCTGCTGGGAGGCTCACAAGTCAGGTTACAAATACTATGCTTTTAAAAAGGAAACCAAATGGCAAAATCTATTTTCAAATATTAATGTACTCATTCACTAAAGATAATACAAATCACTTTATTAAAAAGGAGTTCTTTCCAAGAAAGCATTCAGGAAGATCATGAATTAATATGCAAAATTGTGTGTGTGTGTGTCTGTGGGTGCATGCACGTGCGCATTTTTCTAGGAGGAATATTGATAATTTTCACGAGATTTGTAAAGACAGCTGTAACTCCAAAAAAAGGTTATAAACAAAAGAAGGGTGTGGAAAGTGGCAGGAGAAGTGGAGGAAGCCGAGCCCAGCCTGGGACATCCTAGTAAATTACATAGAAATTTTCCCTGTTTTATTTTCCCTGTGCTGGTGTCCCAAGGGTATGGACGAGAAGGCTATAAAGAGGCCCCCTGCTCCATGACCCTAGTTTCCCATCCTTTTAAACTGTTAATGTTCACTGCGTGTGCTAGAAATAACTTTATCCCCCGATAGGGCCTGTCAGTGAAAATTTTTATTTTCTATTCAAAAATTGAAGCATATCTTGGATGCTAAACACAGTTCAAGGGTTAAGTGTATTATACATACCCAGTAACTATTTGCTCTGCCACGGTTGTTTTCAATAGAGTACAAAGTATACTTTCTCTTCTTTTCACATTAGCATGCATTAAATTGTTTTCCCGCAGTATATTATGTTATTTTCTGGTTTCAAGGCTGTAACATGGGAAACAAATTAAAAAGCAATTTGAATGCAACCCACAATGATGTGGAGAATAAATACACTTCCAGTAGATTATCACAAACATGTTGTCTTTTCCATTTGTGGAGAACTAAAGTTGGAATCAATGTAATTGCTTAAGGATGATTTTTGGCTTCATAATGCATTTATTATTTAATGTGAGGTGAAAACAAACATCATTAGAACGTGGAGAATTAGTTCAGTTCAGAAATTTATCTATGGCACAAGGATAAGCAAATATGTCTCGGGACATCTCATTGTAATTAAAGAAATAAAAGCATCAAAGAATAGCTCATTAATCATATTTGTATCATTAGATCACTGTAAACTTTCACTGAGTATTTACAATTTTCTCAAGTGGGTTTTTTGTGTATTACTAATGCATCACTTAATTAGTGCCATGATGGTGTGTGTGTGTGTGTGTGTGTGTGTGTGTGTGTGTGTGTAATACAGCAATAAAACCGAAGCACAGAGAGGTGCAGTAACTTGGTCAATGACACACAGCTAATAACTCCTGAAATCAAATCTAGGAACTCTGGCCTTCATTCCTAGCCACCAGGCTATACTTGTTCCCTAGGAGAAACTAAGTTTCTCCTTCTCTTTTAAGTGACCATTACTTCTATGTTAGTCAGTCTTGAAGACAGGAAGGCCTGGCCTCCGAAGAATCACTTTAATCTGATCTGGGTATGTTTTTCTACTTATCTACTACAGTGACTACATAGGGAAAGTGTCTCAGTTTAATAGTTTTAATTGTATCAAGGATGTGCTTAGATATAGCCTTTCAAGTCTGCAGTTAAAATAACACTTGTATTAGCACCTTGGAACACAAGGCCACACGTAAGCTCTCTTCTAGTCAGTCAAGGTGTTGGGTCTTACTTTGTTCATTGAAGGAGCTCAGAAACCATGGATTCAATATTTTATTCACTCAGTTCATCACCTGGCTCACAGCAAAAGAGGGTTTATCCAACAGATAGGTTTTTTTTGTGAAATAAGTCCAGGGTGTATGATTGACTATATTTTTCTCATCATCAGAGGCTAATCAGGGTATGCAATTGACATTTCCATGGAAAGTCTCATCTGTTAAACTAATAATGAAGCCATGGTCTGGGAATTGTATGTTTTTTCAGGGTATTTCAGTGATCCTTCTATACTCCATATGAGGGTTTATCATCACAGCCTGTAGGATTCCCAGCTTAACAGATTATTTAGTGAACCCCTGCTCTCACACTTTGGCGATGTGTTGGGGGGAAGCATTAGTATCTTACCTATTCATGCAACAAAAATATAGTAAGCACTCATAGGTGGGAGCCGCTATGGCCAGAATGGATTGTCGTTCTCCATATCAGAAGAACAGAAAAGGTTTTTAAAAGGGATATCATACCGTGAGAAATGTGATGAGAATTTAGATAGAACGCTTTGGAAGCAGAAGGCAGAAAATGTGTGTGTGTGTGTGCATTTGTGTGTCTGTATGTCTGAGTGTGTATTTGGGGAGTAGCAGGAGAATTGAAGGAGGCCTAACCCAGCTGGAGGAGACCATAGAAAATTCCACAGAGAATTTTCCATATTTGAAAGTCGGAGTTGGGGGAGTAGAGACAAAAAAAATTGTTTTAGCCCATGCTATCGCGTTTGCAAAGACAAGGAGGGAGGAAAGAGCGTTTGAGAATTTCCAGGCAGTTCAGTCTGATCAAGGGCCTAGGCATTCCCAGGTAATATTTAGAAAGGCAGATGGGGCCAGGTGCAGTGGTTCATGACTGTAATTTCGGCATTTTGGGAGGCCAAGGTGGGCCTATGATTTGAGGTCAGGAGTTCGAGACCAGCTGGCCAACATGGTGTAACCCCATCTCTACTAAAAATACAAAAATTAGCAGGGTATGGTGGTGCATGCCTGTAATCGCAGCTGCATGAGAGGCTGAGGCACCAGAATCACTTGAACCTGGGAGGCAGAGGTTGCAGTGTGCCAAGATGGCGCCACTGTCCTCAAGCCTGGACTACAGAGCAAGATTCCATCACACACACAAAAAGAGAGAGAGGGAGAGATAAAAGAAAAAAAGAAAGGCACCTGGGTCTTAAATGACAAGTTTAAGTATTAATTTTATTTTGAAGGTAAAAGAGAAACATTAAGATCTTTAATTAGATAAGTAACATTTAGTGTCTAGCTACGGTGTATTGGGTCCTAGGAAAAGATATGGTTAATAGCTTGAAAAGTAATCCACCATCTATCAGTTGAACTTGGTCAGATTCTGCAGAAGTCTGTAGCCTCACAGTTGGTGTACTGAATGAAAAGCTATACAGGACCTTTGGAGTTCAATAACAATGGGCAGCAATGTGGCAGCTGAAGATTAAACAGAAGTAAAAGATTATGAAGAAAAGCTTTGTGAGGCCAGATTGTGGAAACAGAAAACTAATATATTACCTAATTAAATATTTAAGAAATTGTGACTATGCCTGATACCTAGAATGAGTCTTATTATTTAACAAGTATTATAAATAAATGGTATAAGATCTTTTTTTACTTGAAAAACTCTTCTGCAAACAGTTTCCAGATATTTTAAGTGATTATCATGGGTAATGCAGATGTGTTCTATTTCAATGTTCATACATATTGACAGTGAATATGGTTCAGCTAAGTATTGGCAAAACTATGTTACAGAGTTTTTGGAAGTAAGCATTCTATCCCAATAAGGTTTAGCAGTTTTTTTTTAATTAATACTGGATGAGTAGTCAGATTTTTAGGGTAGCCGCTTTCTCCCCTCTCTACTTCTTACACACACACGCAAACATGCATACACATATGCACACAGACATATGCAGACAAGTGCATGCACACGCACACACATATGTACACATATGCACACACATGTACACACGTGCACACACATGCTGATAAGTGCACACACATGCACACAATATGCACACATGTGCACACACGTTCACACACACATGCACACACTCATGCACACACTACAGATACATAGTCCTATAGGAACATATTAGTTTTCTTCCCTGAGATTTTGTTTCTTCACCTGTGGACAATAGCATCGTGTTGAGCAAACAATACCAGACTGAGCCTGGAATTCTGGGGTTTTTCCCGACTCTGCCTTAGACAAATTCCTTTTTTATCTCTGGGTTTCATCTGTAAGGAAAAAAAAAAAAACAGCTAGACCAGATGGATGATGTCTGTGACCTTTATCAGCTTTTACATTCTTCATCAATGGGAAATAGCAACTGTGCTGCAGGATTTTTTTCTGGATCAGTTGGTATTCCACATACGACAGGAATTTCTCTTAAGTCTGATAAAGGCCTAATTTAAAAGTTTTCATCTTTAGTCAGTGGTTGCTGAAGGCACAGTGTGAGGAAAATTACTTTTTGTAGATGCATCTGTCCTTTTTAATAGCCTGCCCCCTTTCTGGTTGGCTGGTGACTGTGCCAGGGCTGGCTTTCATTATTTTGACTATCTCTTCCACAGCCAAGCAATGACAGAGTCACTGAGACAACCCCCACTGTTGGTGAGAATTGAATTCATCTGTAAAGTTTTAAAAATAGAGATTCATGGTCCCAGACTCTCCAGGCATTGTCTTTAGTACCTAGGTATTTTTACAAAGCTCCATAGTCAGTTAAACAGAACATGAGAGATATGATACCATTTCTTAGGTTACATTGGCTCCTCTGTTGGTATCACTTCGTAATATAAAGACCAAGAAAGAGGATTTGATTTCATGGCATTAGTTAGAATTTGTCTTACCGTATTAATTCTGCCATTAATTGAAAATGATACTGGTATGGTTTGGCTCTGTGTCCCCACCCAAATCTCCCCTTGAATTGTAATCCCCACATGTTGAGGGAGGGGCCTGGTGGAAGGTGATTGGATCATGGTGACGGTTTCCCCAGTGCTGTCCTTGTGAGAATGAGAGAGTTTTCATGAGAGCTGGTGGTTGAAAAGTGGCAGTTTCCACTGGGCTTTCTCTCTCCTGCCACCATGTAAGACGTGCCTTGCTTCCCTTTCACCTTCGGCCATGATTGTAAGTTTTCTGAGGCCCTCCCAGCCATGTGAAACTATGAGTCGATTAAACCACTTTTGTTTATAAATTACCCAGTCTCAGGTATTTTTCTTTCTTGAATTTCAATCTGATATTTATCTACCCTGATACATGTATGTTTGACCAGAAAGAAAGGTACTGTTTCTTATCATTACCTTTCCTTTTAGTGTTCTTGCAATTTGTCTATGTTTATTATTTATGCCCAGGTTTTATCATCTGACAGAAGCCCCGTGATCCTGAAGAGTACTGGCAACCACAGTATCTGAAATGCTGTGTCTGAGGACTGCCTTCCCCTGACATTGCAGAATTCCTAGGGCAGTGCAATTGTCTCCAAGCCTACTCTTATCACAGTCGCCTTGGGGACATTTAAAAATCCAGGCCTTTGGACTTAATGATTCAGAGTTTCTGGGGCTGGGCACCTGCCAGCTCCATGCTTAAATCACTCCCCAGGTGATTTTGCTGCTCAGTCATATTGAAAAGTGCTGACCTAGATTAAAGTCACCGACTGTGCACAGTGGGAGGACATGGCTCACTTCAATTCATCCATGTTTCCCCAAATATATTGCAGGCCTCAATACCTTTTGGACTGAACAATTATAGCAAAATGTGACTAGGACTTTATTGTGGAATACCTTATTCCTATTATCTCTAATTCAGATAATACCATTGTTTTGACTTGGCTCTAAATTTTATTTGTTTCAAGAAATCTTACCAACTCACAACAATCACATCATTTTCTAACTCCCTTCAGATTCCCATAAAGCATACAGTTCCAGCAATTAAAATACATTTTTCAAAAGAATGTAAGGGCTGTCTCCCCCTAAATATATTTACCACTGTCTGCTATTACAGAGATTCATTTCTTAGTCCAGACAAGTTTGTCTTTTAGACAGTAAGAATTAGGCTGGGCATGATGACTCACACCTGTAATCCCAGCACTTTGGGAGGCTGAGGCAGGAGGATCACTTGAGCCCAGGAGTTCAAGACCAGCCAGAGCAACATGACAAAACTCTGTCTACAAAAAATGCAAGCATGGTGGCGTGTGCCTGCAGTCCCAGCTACTCGTGAGGCTGAGGCAAGACCTTGAGCCTGCGAGGTCGAAGCTACAGTAAGCCGTGATGGCACCACTGCACTCCAGCCTGGGCAACACAATGAGACCCTGTCCAAAAAAAAAAAAAATGAGTAGTACTTATCACTAGCAATCACTTCTATGAACTAAAATACCAGCATTTAACTTTCTTCCTGACAGCGAATATATTCCACTGAGTTCATGTGGTTTTAATCATGAAGGGAGAGTAGCAGAAGAACAGAAAGATTGAAACCGAGGATAGGAAGCATCTGAAATTGGTAAGGAAGAAAACAACCAAAGGGAGTTGACTGAAGAACATCTGGGTTTTTTCCAGCCCTGGCCTTGGCTGTTAGTGGGATAGCTCCATGTGTGTTACAGTGTGGAAGGCAGTAGATAAGAGAGCAGTTTATAGGGCTGATGAAGACCTGCATTCTAATCCTGTCTCAGCCGTTTATGAGGTATGTGTACATTTTGAGTAAATTACTTAATGTCTCACAACCTCACTTTAACGTTAATAAAATAGGGATAACAATACCTTCTGTATCAGTTTACTAACGCTTCTGTAGCAAGATGCCACCAATTGGGTGGCTTAAACAACAGAAACTTACCTGTTCACAGTCTGCAGGGGAAAGTCCAGGATCAAGCTGTCAGCTGGTTGCTTTCTTCTTGGCCTGTACATGGCCAACTTCTCCCTGAAGCTTCACATTGTCCTCCCTCTGTGTGTGTCTGTAACCTAATCTCCTCTTCCTATAGGGATGCTAGTTACATTGAAAGAGGTCCCACTCTAAAGACCTTAGTGTAACCTACCTCTTTTCAAGGCCCTATCTCTAAATGCAGTTGCATTTTGAAGTGCTGGGGATCAAGATCGCAACATGTAAATTTTGGTTGGGGGGACAGAGTTCAGCTCATAACATCTTTTGTAATTATTTCTCTTGCTTATTGTAAGCATAACATAAGGCAACATGTGCAAACCATTCAACCACAAGTTAAATATGATATCTGTAAGTAAGCTCACTGGGGACTAGGACAGCACTTTGCTCATGGTTGAATGCTACAAAGCTTCTGGTACAGACTCTAGTGTGGGGTAGGTACCTCCTAAGAGTTTTCGAATATGAACCCACACATATCACTTAAAAATAGGTATTTGTTTATTAACCTCTGGAGTCAACATCTGCATCCTTTTTGTCTCTTCAGCATCTTGAAGGACGGCTCAGTCAACAGTGTTCCATTAGCAATTACGTAGCTGAACCCAGAGGCGAACCACAGTTCATGCCGAAAGAGACATGTCAAAATGGCATTGTGCAACGGCGCATTTCTGCCACTAAAAACTTTGTGTGCTTTTCATTATACAGGAATGGCTTCAAATGTTAAGTGGAAGGGAACAAGTTCTCATATCGTTTTCTCTTATTCTCCTTCCAGCTTCAGAGTCGTATGTCACAGCTTGGGCATTTCATTTGGTGAGTGAAAGAAGGAAAGGGAGCAATGCTGGGAAGGTTTAAAAACTCCAGTGATATACACAGAAAAAGGCTATGCTGGTCACAAAAGTAATTCTATCCTCTTACCTTATATAGTAAGAATTTCAGTGTGAATAGAATGGGTTTAGAGGGCTTCATAATCTGTGCCTGAGAAGCGTGGGAATCTTGGTGGAATGGAGTCCTACAAGATGTTGCTAGAGATCAAATGCCATTTGTTATTATCAAATCTCAATTTGAAAAAAAATTACTAAGTGTATATCATATCAACTCTGACACAGAAAAATAATTAAATAAATTGACTAAAATAAACTAGTCAGGCAAGCGTGGGCTACTACGCAGCCCAAACCACAATCTGAGTGTCTGGTTTTTAACTTGACATTGCTAATGATCACATGATCACACTGAGTAGGCATAAGCTAGTGTTGTCATTTCATTCTACATATATTTGGAAGATGAAGATGCCTACATCTTCACCTTGTTTACAGGATCAAAGACGCCCGAGGCCTGGGATTCTTCAATGATTATCTAGCCTGGTATGTGGACTCTCCGTATCCTTGAGGGGCATCAACACCGGGATTCTATATATATTGAACAGATTTCATATGTATTTCAGTTACTATTTCTTTATACCTTTAAAAAAATTAAATGGATATAAAAAACTGGTTAAATTTTTATCTTTCAATTTTAGGGACTCACTTTTGCTGTTAGATTTGTAAAAATTCTACACAAATAATATAGAGCTGGTTGCTTGGGCAGGACAGGTGCATGCCAGAGGCATAACCACTCAAAACTCTGCTCTTCAGCTGAGAAACACCAGAAATTCAATACTCGGGGCACCGTGCTTGAAAGATGGGAAGACTTACTCATGCCAGCTAAACTCACAGCCTGCCATATAAACAAGGGCCTGGCTTGGTGGCTCACACTTGTAACCTCAGCACTTTGGGAGGCCAAGGTGGGAGGATTTCTTGAGTCCGAGAGTTTAAGACCAACCTGGGTAACATAGCAAGACTTCATCTCTACAAAAACAAATTTAAAATTAGCCAGGTATGGTGCCACGTGCCTGTGGTCCCAGCTACCTGCGGGGCTGAGATAGGAGGATTGCTTGAGCCCAGGAATTGGAGGCTGCAGTGAGCCAGGACCATGCCACCGCACTCCAGCCTGGGTGACAGAGTGAGATCATGTCTCAAATCATAATAAATAAATAAGTAAATTAGAGCCATTAATTTATTCATTTATAAGAGAAATTTAAGTGCCAAGGAGGAGGAAAAATTATAAGTGAAAGCCAAGCAAAATTTAGAGTCTTAGGGACAATTTCTCCCTGACTTTGGCAAGGTTTGAAGGACTCACTTCACAGCAGAGAGCTCTTAGCCACTGACCACTACATTTACCTTTTCCTACATAACGAGCTGCCTCAATACTTAGTGACTTAAAACGACAAGCATTCAATTTAACTCATGATTCTGTGGATAAGCTCAGGTTCTTCTGGCCAGGGCCAACTCAGTGATTGTCTGCTGAGCTCTCTCAGGCACCTGTGGTCAGGTGGTGGCTGAGTGACACAGGATGACTTCACTCACCTGTTCAATTGGCAGGTCATTGGCCGGGGTTTCTTGATTCTCTTCCACCATTTTTTGCAATCTCCCATATTAGCACATGGGGCTTTCATCATAACACTGCTGGGCAGGCATTTGTCAAATTCTATCTTTCTCTCTGCTCTGTTAGTAGACACCATGCTCACCATCCTCTCTCTTTGTGACAATATCTTTTCCAGAACAGGGTGACCACATTTTACCTTGTTCATGAGAGTCACACTCCAGGCCTTCTTTCCTGAGCTGAGATTCAGATTAGTTCATGAAACTCAGTCGTCCATTTAGAAATATATTTTTACTGACTCCTGTGGCTAGCAAATTTGATTCACCAAACTCCATCGCTCATTTAGAAATACGGTTTTACTGAATCCCATCACTAGCTAACTTCTTCTATAAGGTGTGAATGTTATCAGTGTAATATGAAGAGAATGTTCATTGTTGTTTTTCTATGATTTCTTGATGGCTCAGGGATAGCAAAGACTTCACTCTTATCCTCAGGTATCCATGGCCAAAGCAGTTGAAGACCATAAGCAGATTTCCGAAAAATTGTAACTGCCCCAAACCGTTTTTTAGTGCCAGCTTCCTTATGAAATATATAGGTGCACGTCACTGAATATCTGAGCTTACTCCTCTTGTTAACCTCACTTTATGGAAAGGTTTTTAAATCAGCTGCTAAAAATGCCTGTTCTTTTTCCTGGGACAGTGGACATGGAGAGACATGAGCTGAGGGAGACGGACTGACTCAGGGAAAAGAATTAATGGAAGCACATGGCTCCCGCGGGCAGGAAATGCTTTGATAGACCTTTTCCTCTTTTTGTTACCAGGAGAACCTTGACAATAGACTCCACCTTGGAGCAGCTGCTCTGTCCCCCGTAGGATGATCACAGCACATTTTCCTTGTCAGACTTGGAGTCTGCACCAGGGAGTGCTCAGGAAGGGACCAGTACAATGTTGGGGATCTGCCCTTGAGCCTCCAAGCTGTGCGATGGGTGGAGACGTCACCCCAAGACACACTCACAAATCCCTTTGGCACACGCTTCAGGAAGACCATCTGCTTCTGTTGTTCCTCTGACCTTTTGTTAGCATCCACCCTGAATTGGAAAGAAATT
Organism: Cebus imitator; assembly: GCF_001604975.1. NCBI lineage: Eukaryota > Metazoa > Chordata > Mammalia > Primates > Cebidae > Cebus > Cebus imitator. Next base: position 14,775,095 of record NW_016107320.1, read on the forward strand.
GCCAGAAGAAATCTGAAGCCTAAAGCAGTTTTAGACCCTGTTGTCAGAGTTCTGGTTCAGCACTTGACATGTATCCCAAATTATGCTAGATGTTGGTGGTGGAAGAAAAATTAATATTTTTTCAATGTCGAAATAGCTTCAGGACTATATAGGATCTTGAATAATTTCATTTAATCTTTCCAAAATTGCTATAAGGCAAGTATTATTATCTGCATCTGATAGGAAACTGAAGCTCTGGAGGTTCACCAAGTTTTCTGTGCCAGCCTAACTTTCTAAGGTAGGAGAGTGCAAAGTCAGACTGCTATCTCAATTTCACATATGATTTTATTTCAGCCCTGATGTATTCCTAAGTCTGATGCTTAGCTGCTGCTTTTTTCCCCTACTCTTGTGTACAATGTCTAAGAGACGCCATGAAACGTTGGCAAGCAAGAGACCTGCTACTAGCCCCATTCTGGTAAGTGACATAGGATAAGTCACTTAACATTCTGGGTTTCAGCTTCTTCTGGAAGATCGGAGACTAGGACTAAATGAGAGTACAGCCCTTCTAATTCCTAAACTTATAACTGTGTTACAAAATGTGGTATGGGCTCCACATTCATTAGGATGGCTACTACAAAAATGGAAAATAAGTATTGAAAAGAAGGTGGAGAAACTGGATCCATTGTGAACTGCTGGCAGGAATGTAAGACGGTACAGCCATTGTAGAAAATAGTTCAGCACTTCCTCAAAACATTAACCATAGAATTATCATAGGCTCCTGTGATTCCACTTCTGGTTCTATCCCCCCAAAAAACGTAATTAGGAACTTGAATAGATGCACCTGTGTTCATAGCAGCATTACTCATAATAGTCTAAAGGTGAGAACAACACCCTTGTTCATTAACAGATGAATGGATAAATAAAAAATAGTATATACATACAATGGAATATGATCCATACTTAAAGAGGAAGAGAGCTGGGTGCGGTGGCTCACACCTATAATCCCAGCACTTTGGGAGGCCGAGGCAGGTGGATCACGAGGAGAAGAGATCGAGATCATCCTGGTCAACATGGTGAAACTCTGTCTCTACTGCAAATACAAAAATTAGCTGGGCATGGTGGTGCATGCCTGTAGTCCCAGCTACTAGGGAGGCTGAGGCAGGAGAATCTCTTGAACCCAGGAGGCAGAGGTTGCGGTGAGCCGAGATCGCGCCACTGCACTCCAACCTGGGTAACAAGAGTGAAACTCCATCTCAAAAAAAAAAAAAAAAAAAAAAAAAAAAAAGAGGAAGAGAATTCTAACACAAGCTATAACATGGGTCAACCTGGAAGACATTATGCAAAATGAAATAAGTCAATCATAAAAGAACAAATACTGTGTGATTCCACTAATATGTGATACCTAGAGTAGCCAATTCATAGAGGCTGGTCTCAGGCGAGGAGAAATGGTGAGGGGTTAGTGTTTACTGGGTACAGAGTTTCAGTTTGGGAAAAGAAATGAGCTCTGGAGTTAGGTGATAGTTTCTCAGCAGTTAAATGTGCTTTATATCCCTAAACTATATACCTAAATATAGTTGAAGTGGTAAATAAAACTACAGTTTTACAAAGGAAGTTAAAAAATGTGGTTTGAATTTCAGTAACAAAACATAATAATTCAGAAAAGAATTCCTTTATTTAGAAATGTTACCATCACACAATTTCTGAATTATTTAGTGACCTTTAAAATATTGCTTCTTTACAGGCTTACAGGGGGACTAACATTACATTCACATGGAATGTAAGCCGCAATGAAAAGCATGGGAAGTTATCCTGGCAAAAGCTAGAGAAAGGAGCAATTTAAAGAGGGAAACTAGTTTGGAACAAGATTCTATTTTGGGAAAAACATAAGATGTTCAATAAAATTAGAGCAATTTTCTGGAGCAATGTTGCTTGAACTGAGAGAGCAGGAAAAAGGATAGAAGATTAAACCAAGGATTTGCCATGAGGCTGTGTCTGTAACATCTATATATTTGAGCTAATTACTCTCTTTTCAAGATCTCCAAAACATCCTGCGTTTCCTGAGTCTACCAGGAAGTGACATCCCTTACTCACCTATGAGACTGGGGACACTCAAACCAGCTTTTCCAAGAAGAGCTGTCAAACTTTGTTTCTTAAAAATGTTTGCTCATGGGCTGGGCATGGTGGCTCACGCCTGTAATCACAGCACTTTGGGAGGCCGTGGGCAGATCACCTGAGGTCAGGAGTTCAAAACCAGCTTGGCCAATATGCGAAACCCCATCTTTACTAAAAATACAAAAATTAGCCAGGCTCAGTGGCAGGTGCCTATAATCCCAGCTTCTTAGGAGGCTGAGGCAGAAAAATCACTTGAACTTGGGAGGTGGAGTTTGCAGTCAGCCAAGATCATGCCGTTGCACTCCAGCCTGGACAACAGAGTAAGACTGTCTCAAAAAAAAAAAGTTCGGTTATATCTGAAAATATGATATACCATATGACTGGGGTGATTACTATTACTATAAGCATTATCATAGATACATATGATATATATCTATATAAGCATTATATATCGATATATGTGATATGAGCATTATCATATATAAAAATATATATGATCATGATATATATCATTTATTATTACAATTTACTATTTACTATTGATTACAATTTACTATTACAAGGAAAAGAGATTCTTATTGAATTTATGTGCAAATAACTGCATTGCCATAACAATAAGAATGCTCATGAATAGTTTCTAAATTCTGAAACTATCTGGTAAGAAGAAAAAGTAAATGCTGAAGCACTTGAGGCTGGCTTAGAGTTTACATCGTGTTATATACAGTGCTAATAGAGCCATTGGAGACTTTCAAGCTAGAGAACAGCAATATTTTTATTTGTGTTTTTAAAAGGTCAAACTGGCAGCATTTTGGGGAAGAATCAGAGGGTACAGAGCAAATCATGCTTTAAACGCCTACTATAGTTGTGTAGATTAGAGCACATGATGAAGAGATGGAAAGTAGTTGAGTGTTAATTAGGGAGGAAGTATCACCAGAATTTGGAGATGTGTTGGCTTCATCCTCTGCATTATGTTATTCAAATTAATCATTTCCTGCCAGGGTCATAGTCACCTTCACTGGGCCCCTACCATCTCACTAGAGTGTTGCCATGGTTAAAGGAATTCACTGCCTTCTGTTCTTACCCTTCAGTGTGTCTTTTACATTACAGCTAGATTGAGCTTTCTAAAGTGCCACTCTACACACATCACTTTCCTGTTCAGCACTTTCATTGCCTGCAGTGTTAAATCCAACTTCCTTAGCTGGGCATTCAAGGCCCATTGTGATCTGGTCTCTCTAAACCTACCTAGCACATTGTCTTAACATGAACTATCCAGGCACGGTGGCTCATGTCTGTAATTCCAGTGCTTTGGGAGGCAGAGGTGGGTGGATCCCTTGAGCCCAAGAGCTCAAGACCAGCCTGGGCCATGTGGCAAAACCCCATCTCTACAAAAATGCAAAAATTAGCTGGGTGTGGTGGTGCGCACCTGTAGTCCCAGCTACTTGGGAGGCTAAGGTGGGAGGATCAAGATGGCTTGAGCCCAGGAGGTCGGGGCTGGAGTTAGTGTGATCATGCCACCACTGCAACAGAGTAAGACCCTGTTGCAAAAGCATAAATTAAATCAATAAACATGGACTCAGTCAATCCAAAAAATCTTCAGCGCCTACCACAAGCCAGATTAACTAACTTGTTACAAAGCATTCCTGCTGCTTCATTTTCTTTTTCTGTCTTATTTATATTTGATTGTTAGAAATACATAAAATATACCATATGTATAAAGTAAAAATATAAAATATAGGTGTAGCTTAAAGACTACTATAAAAAACGTGATCTGGCTTAAGACTAGACCCTTTTAAACATATCTGAAGTTTTGTGTGCTCTGATTCCTCTTCCTATAGTCCCCTAAACATTATCTTGGATTTTATATTTATTCCCATTCTGTCTTCCTGGAATGCCCTTGCCCTTCTTGTTGCTTGAATACTATTCTTCCCCTGTCCTGGGCCAGAACTTAGAAAGATTTTTCCGAAGCTTTTGGCTCTTACTAAGTACAGCTAGCATTGTCTCTGTTATCCATGGGTGCCAGTACATTCTGTTGTTAATGCTAGTAATCTTTTTATGTGTCAGTGGAAGCAGAAATCTCATTTTCTATTGAGAAGGTGCATGGTATGCAGAGCTTGGTGCTGCTGATGGGATTAATACTCATGTGCTTTGTTCAGAGCGATCAGATGGCCTGAGGGACCAGGGTGCCGAGAGGTGGTGGCAGGGAGATATTCTCAGGAACCAGACAGGGAGGTAGAAGTGCCTGACATGCCATGAATAGTTGTTGAACAAGTGAATTAGGGAATAACTGACAACTCTGTCTGGTCTACAATATTGAATTATTAGTAACTTGAGGATAGGCTAATATGTGACTCAGTAATTCGTCGTCACAACTCACTTCAGTTCAGTCATTTGAGTACTAGCTTCAAGAGATGCAAAGACAAATAGGTCTGTTTTAAAATATGAATGGAGGAATTAGGAGAAAGTGGGAGGAGGGAGGAAGGCAGACACATAAACCAATTGCTTTAACATGGACTGGACAGGTCCATGTACAACAAAAGAAAAATACAGTCATTAATCAGAGGAGGAAGCAGTTAATGTTTCCAGGAGAAAGTATTGACTAGCTAGAGTTTACCCTCATCCACTTTGAAGAAACCTACTTGGATTCCACTGCAGCATGTTCTCCCTCTGCTTCTCCAGCCTCCTCCTTGCATCCTGCCTGGGGGGCTGTGCTGCAACCACATTGGCCCACGTTACCATCTTCCAATAGGTGCCAGCTTTTCATCCTCTGTGTTCTAGCCCAGTGCGTCTCAAATTTTAAAGCATCTACGTATCACCTGGGGGTCTTGCTAAAATGCAAATTCTGATTTGGTCTGGGAAGTGAGCCCTGAAGCCTGAGCATCTGCATTTCCAACAAGCTCCTGGGTGATGCCAAAGCTGCTGCTCTGCAAACCAAAGCTTAGAACGGCAAGGCTGCTGTCTCTGCCCTGAAATTCTGTTCCCTCCCCACACTCTTACTCAAATCCTCTACATTTCTGTGAGCCAAGCCAAATGTCTTCCCTGTGATGATATCACTTCAATTTCAGGAAGCAGCATCAGCGCTGTTTTTCTCTTCACTCCCTGGCAAATCTTTCTCTTCAAATCTTTTTCCTCAATGAACTGAAGGCTCCTTGAGGCAAGGACTTGGTCACATTCATACAAACCCCTAGATGGTGTCTGTTGTAGAGTTGGGCCTTAAATATTTGTTCTGTTGAATTTGAATCATACTTAAAACGTAATGACAGGCCAGGTGCAGTGGCTCATGTTTGTAAACCTGGTACTTCGGGAGGCCAAGGCGGGCAGATCACCTGAGGTCAGAAGTTTGAGACCCGCCTGGCCAATATGGCAAAAATCCCATCTCTACTAAAAATACAAAAATTAGCTGGGCGTGGTGGCAGATGCCTGTAATCCCAGTTACTCGGGAAGCTGAGGCAGGATAATCACTTGAAACCAGGAGGCAGAGGTTGTAATGAGCCAAGATCATGCCATTGCACTCCAGCCTGGGCAACAAGAGCGAAACTTCATCTCAAAAAAAAAAAAAAAATTATTGTATATGGATTAAATGTGTACTTGTGTGCTTATATAAGTGTGTTTGTGTGTGCATATGTCTTATTCAATGTACTATACAATGTACTATATACTATAGATGCAATGTATAGATGCAATGTACCTACAGATAAAATGTATATATTCAATATACTATAGATACAATGTATATATACAATGTACTACACAGTGACTATATCAGAATACACACACAAACCAGGTCATTTTAGCATTGTGTCACCATGAATTATAATAAAATATGAATTAATATAGATGATAATTATCAGGGTGGTGGATATTACCTCCAATATAAATTTGATGAAGGCAACACTTTTTTTCTGGTAGGTCACTGGGTCCCCTTAGTCTAGGCCCGTGTCGTGTAGGTTGTGGCAATGAATAAATATTTGTGGAATTCTAAATGAATAAAGGGAGAAGGAACTGAACTTTAGTTCTACGAATAAACACAATTGTAACCCCTGGAAAAGGAAGTGGTTAAAGCTTTTTTAAAATCTAAAACAAAAACAAAAATAAACAATAATAAAGACAGGCCAAAAAATAAATCTGAAAATCTTCCCCTATATTGAATGCACATTACATTTTTTTTTCACTAAGAATATCTTTATACATGGCAGCAAAACAAAATTGAAGACATTATTTTCATGTGAATTTTTTTCCCCTAAAATACCAAATTGTTTTAAATCAACAAAGACTTTGTTTTTTTTTACTATTGGACATCAAGAGATACCCAGTTAATTGCAAACATAAACGCTTTTTCCTAGCCTCTCCTTCAATTTTGCTGATGAGGGAGATTCTGCAGTTTTACTTGGTACCAAAATAACTCTGTTTTGCAGACCATTATCATCTTCAAAGGGCAGCGCAATAATAATGAACTAGAACACAGGAAGTTTACCATTTCTCAGTATTAAAATAGAATTTCTTATTATACAGATGCCTCTTCCACAAAGGAAAAGCAACTAGAATTTTTACTCTCTTCAATCTGTTAATATTACTATGCTGTATTAATATAGTTAGGCATTCATGTCATTAATACTTGGGAAATGCTGCTTCATTGTATATTTTTATTTGAATGATATTTTTAAAATAATTCAAAAATATTTATTGTCTGAGAAGCATTTTAGTCAGCACTGCTTAGCTGAAGCCAGCATTAAAAAAACAAAAAACAAACAAACAAACAAACAAAAAACAAAAAAACCCCACCTTTTTAGAACTCCTCGTTTTTATGTAAAGAATTAAATGGTAACTTGATTCCAAATCCTGGTTTTGGAATCAAGAATAGCATTTACTGAGTGCCTACTGTAAGACTGATTCAGGGTAAACACAATCTCATTTGATTCTCATAATAATCCCTGCAGTTATCTATCGTCATTCCCATTCTGCACTGAGGAAATGGTGTCAGATTGGCTAAGTAATTTGCCTGTGGTCTCTCATAGTAAGTACTGAAGGTGAAAATCTAACTTCTCTCCTCATTGCTAAAGCCTGAATACTTCTCTCTCTACTAAGATGCTTTTATAAAGCTACCATCTATTTTATTAAAATGTCATTTCCGTGTAAGAAGCGTAACACACAAGGCTGTCTGTATCTTACATAACAGAATCTCATTTTGTTCACTTCTTCAATAAACATATCCTGGGTTTTTACTAGGTACTTGGCAATGTGCTGAGGGCTAAAACCAGAGATAAAATATAGTAGAATCAGGAGAGACAGCAATTCAAAGACAAAAGCAATTTCAAATTGCTAATGTTTTGCTGCTTTTGAGTTACAAAAATGCCAACTTTATATGATTTATACTAAAATATGTTACCCAACAAAGAGAATGGCACATTTTATTCCAATTATTCCAACTTAATATTTTAGAAAAGTAAACAGATTTCTGTGTGATTTCCCATTATTTTGATTATACTGGCTATGTAGACAAAAGTTCCTTTGATTTGTAGGAAGCTTGTATTCTCTTGAGAACATGGCAGTCAGAGCCATCTTGTCCCCTGCATGGGCTTGGGCTGTACGGACCTATCCTCGTGCATCATTCTCTAGCTCTGTGACAATGGGCACATCGATTAACCTCTCTTGGCTTCATTCTCCTTACTGGCATGATGGAGAGACTTTTGCCTATTTCAGAGGCTTGCTCTTCTATACATGAGCCTGTCAGTAACTTTTCCAAGAATTTCCACTCCTTCCACGCTCTGATTTAAATTTGAAGGCATCAGAACAGAAACAATCAACATTTCAGTTTCCAAATACTTCCGTTTTCATCTTTTATTATGATTAAAATTTCTTCTGAATGAATTTCTGTTTTGTAATTTTAGCATTGCTCTAAGGGAAGAAAAAGGCAGTGTATCACCACGCAGAATATTTTTCAAAGAGCTTCTCTTTGACACACTGATTTTTGTCAGTCTCAACTGACTCACCAATTCCAAATCCCAGGGCTTCCCTGGGAAACTTCCTTGGATCATGGCTCTACCACACAGGACGGACATCCCAGAGGTCAAACCCACCTGCTAAAATCTGAGATCATCGCAGAGCAAGCTGGTACTACACACAGGGAGTCTCAAGAGCTAAACGAGAAATGATCCAAGACCAGAATTAGCAAGAGCAAGTGTGTTAGCTTCCTCTGTGCATGGGATAAGAAGTAGCTTGCATCACCAACCTTGCCTGAATAGCCTACTCAGTGATTCAACAGGTTCCAAAAATTGTGAAATAAGGGATGTCTCTTGCATGGTGAACTTTGGGAGTATATAGGGAGGATGAAGCAAGTACCTAGGAGTACTTCTTACCCTCCTCTCTTAGGAGTACTTTTCTGTCCTCTTCCACTATGTTTGCATGGGTCCTCACTGAGAAAAAGGTATTAAAAGAAAGATGGAAAGAATAAGTCAGCCAGGTGAAAAACAGGAGGAAGAAACAGAAGGATCTGGGTGTGCAAAAGACTTAGACCATGTACTGTAGCCTGGAGGGTGAGGAGTGGAAGTCCTGCAGTTTTGGTTTTACTCTCAGAGGAAGGCAGTGAGTGAAGCATTTCAAAGGGAAAGATGGCAAACTGGGTCCGTATTTTTAAAAGATCATTTGAGTTGCTGTGTGGGAAAGAGAAAGGATAAAGAGCAAAAGCAGAAATGGAGAGAATAAGAGAAATGGGGCTGGGTGCAGTGTCTCACACCTGTAATCCCAGCACTTTGGGAAGTCAAGACAGCAGGATCTCTGTGTCCAAGAGTTCAAGACCAGCCTGAGCAACATTTCAAGATCCTGTCTCTACAAAAAAATTATAAAAATTATCCTGTGGTGGTGCACCTATAGTCCTGGCTATCCAGAAGGATGACGTGGGAGGATCACTTAAACCTGGGAGGTTGAGGCCGCAGTGAGCCAAGGCCAGGCCACTGCACTCCAGCTTGGGTGAGAGTGAGACCCTGTCTTAAAAAAGAGAGAGAAATGTGGTGGCAATAAGCATTAAGGGAATGGTGGGAAAGGATGAAATTAATGGAAGGAGTAGAGGGACGTGCAAATGGGCAAAGAACTTGTCTGAGAGACAGGCTGTGCACAAAGCCCTTGGAATATAGCAAAACAGGTCAGTACGGCATGAAACCAGAGAGGCAGCCTTTATACAAACGTGTGGTGGTTGCAGGACGAGGGTGGGGAGGAAGTGGTTTGTAGACTGTTTATGAGCTTCAGACACTTTTTTAAAAATGTCAAGAAGAGCCCCCTCATTTTTTTCCTTACCCCCACTGTCCCACGCCTGATTCACTGCATGTGAATCTAGCCTATGAAGCAATGCTGACCCAACCATCAAAACATGACACCAGCTTGCTGTCCAATCCTCTGTGGAGCTAACTGCAGTCAGTCACCATGTACAATACAATCAAGCACTAACACTCTGACGTTCTCGAACGCCCAGAAGAGCACCCCCTTTACAGGGGGAAGTTGGCAGGGAGCAGCCATATGTGAACAGTAGGGACTCCCCATTGTTCTGCACTGATGATTGAAAGGACCTCCTTGGTGACCCATGGAGACAGCTGTCCTTACTGAGGAACATTTTGCCCTTTGAATGTGATTAGTAAGACAGAGATGACTCTATTCTTTAAAGGTCTCCAATGACTAAATTTGGCCTCTGAGAACTGGACCGAAACATTTTGTGTGAGTCATGTCTGTTTGCCTCATTTTCTGTCACAGTTGTTATGGAAACTACACAGCACAGCCTGAGGGTTCAGAATTCCTGAAGTTAGCCTCAAACTTATGCATAGTTTGCACAGTAAACAAGTTTGCTTAGTTTGTTAATCTTTAGCTACTTCCTGTCCTGTTCAGATTCGAAACTGAAGAGCTCAGTGCTGCCTAGAGTCCACCCTGGCCTTTTCACATGGATCAAAATAAAAGGCATGCCCTTCTGTCCTGCCCTAAGGATGGTACAGATATTTAAAAGAATTCCAAATCACTTCCTGGGTTATCTGATTGTAGGATCAAAGTGGCTCCCTTGCTAACATAAAAATGATACACATGTGAAAGGAATTTAAGAGTTCTTCATGCTGTCTTTTTTGGATTCATCCCAATCTTTTGGCAAAATCTCCAGCCAAATCTTAATAGCCACTGGGTTTACTCTGGGAAATATGCACTTTAGAGGGATGTTTGACGGATTTTTGCTACTTGAACTTCTTTGAGGTATCTACAGATCTTTCAAACTCAGACACAAGAAAATTCTTTATCCATGGTGCCTCCTGATTATTCAAGACAGGTGATGACCTTTATGGCTTCTTCAGCAAGGAATCTAAATCAGACAGACCTGGAGTCAGAGTCTGGTTCTGCCATTTAATAATGGCTTGAGTGAGCAGGTAAACTGCCTTTGTGAGCCTCTGTTACCCGTTTATAAGACAGCACTATTAACAACTATCCCATGGGTTGTTATGAAGACTAAGCAAGTTTAACATGCAAATTGCCTAGAACAGTTTTTTATATACAGTAGGTACTTAGCAAATGTTAATTTCCTCTCCTTTTCCATTGTACTAGCTGCTTTGTGGCCGTGTTGTGGACCAATGGCCCTTTCAGTTGCAGATCAACAGGAATAGACTAAGAATGTGAAATTGTATAAAATTCCAATTAAGAGAGCTCAAAAACCATTCAGGTGTTTCTTCTAAACTTAGATGTGTGATTTATCATAGGGAAGAGACATAGCCCCTGAGCTGTGACCATAAACTGAGAAGGTTGGAGCATGAAATCCTGAAGCCAGGCATTTTCCCTGATGTAAAGGAAGCAATGTGTATTATTACTGTTAACCAAAAAGTGACTGGGGGAGGTCTCAATCCATAAGGTGTACTTTACCAAGGTTAAAGACATACCTGGGAAAAACTATAAGTCCCGAGAGTATCTGTGATCTGTGGTTTTTCCCAAAAGGTTTTAAACCAAAAATAAAATCCTAAGCCCCCCCAGCCACCAGAATTAACCTCTCCTCTCAGGAAAGGGCATTCCGACGTTAAACTGAAAAGCTAGTTCAGGCGGTGATATTCCATCATGGGAGACAAACGTGCCTCATTATACACTTCCTCCCTTTTGGTATTTAGGCATAGCTGACTAGTATTAACATCAACATAGACATGTCAAAACTGATCAAACAGACTCTTTAAGTCTGATAACAAACATTTACTATCTGTTGTTTATGAAGCCTCTACCTGGAGGCTTCATGTGCATGATAAAACCTTGGTTTCCACACCCCTTTATCATAACCCCGATATCTCTTTCTATTGATTCCAGATCTGTAGATAATAATGCAACTAATTAGAAACTGTTTGAACCCACCTATGACCTGGAAGCCCCACTTCCAGTTGTCTTGACTTTCTGGACCAAACCAATGTGCATCTTATAGGTATTGATTGATGCCTATGACTCCCTAAAATGTATAAAACCAAGTTGTAGCCAGCCACCTGGGGTACGGGTTGTCAGGATCTCCTGGGAATGTGTCAGAGGCCATTGGTAACTCATCTTTGGCTCAGAATAAATCTCTTCAAATATTTTACAGAGTTTGACTCCTTTTGTCGACAGGGAGCTTTCAGAACTTCAGTATTTAAAGGAAAAAAGGAAGCAGGAGGGGAGAGAAGAGAGGGAGGATAGACAGTGAGGCAGATGGTGACATTCTTGTGAGGCTCTGATTAAATTCAGTAAATCTACATTTTACATAAGAACAAGAGGGAGTAGGGGAAAAAGTCAATGATGCATCGTCCTGTGCTCAGTCAACTACATTTGACATAAGCTAAAGTAACTGCATGAAAAGAGGGAGCAGAGGAAATGGGGCTATGGCGCAGGGTTGTGAAATTACAACTGTTTGGGGACAAAAGGAAAACAGTATCAGTTCCCAAGCTTGACTTTCTCTTGGCATAGTGTGTTTGGGGTCCCACGATTCTGTTTTCTTTCACACTACTAACCCTGATGAATATATAATTTATCTTTTAGAAACTGCACAAAAGAAAGAAAAATGCAAGTTGGAGAAGAGACTTACGTGAGCTTGTGCTCTCTTTCATTAGGAGCTCAGTCTCGAAAAATCACATCCTAATGTTTCTATGGGTGAGCAGGGATTTCACAACAGCTCCCCATCACCTTCTTGGGTCCATCAGTTCATAACTTCTAGATGCTGGCCACCTGTGAAGCCACTTAGGGGAGGTCACTCGTCACTGCTGGTGACAGTGATGTTCTGTGTGTGAATACTCATGTTCATACACATAGCAGGGTTTTTTTTTTTTTCTCCAGGTGAAACAGTATTGCCATGTTTCCCTGTCTCTGCCAGTCGCACGTATTCATGAAAATTAATCTCTGAAGGCCTCGTTCATTATTTAGCAAATGTGTTCAAATAGTTCAGAATATCAGCTTAAGTTTAAGACCCTCTGCTAAAGAAATACAAAATTTATATGTAAAAAGGAAATTCCAGTTGAAGAACAGTATAAAACTCCCCAAAATGGGCTGGAGAATTTGTGATTAAAGTTTTGAGAGATCATTTAAAAATTGAACCAGATTAGCAAATGCATTCAGTGTTAGGCCTAATAGGCTCTGTATAAAGCCACTGAAGACAAACATAGTTAAAACTCAAGCTGATTTCTGTATTATATTGTTCTTAATGACTTAGAATTAAATCCAAATCTACTTAGTATTATTGTGTACCTTTGTGCAAATATGTACACTTTTCAAGCATCAGTTATTCTTCTGTGAAATTGGGATAATTTTACTTTTGTTAAGGGTTGCCCTGAGGAATGAATCAGATGCTATGCATAATCTCAGTTGGCACAGGGCCTGATAGTAGTGGCTTAATATGTGTGCTCTTCTTCTTTCTCCTTAACAGAAGAAAGGCGAAATTAAAGACAAGGTTAATAATTACTTGTATATTTTAATGATTCATCAGTTAATAAATTATTACAATTAATAACAATTTTACTGTCAGTACTTAGAAGCTAAAAGGAGAATGATAAAATCAGTCTGGTGATCCTAAAATTTTTTCTTTCATCCCTTCATAAATTATCTCTGAATCTGGATTACTGAAATGCAATAAATAAAAATATTTACTTTTTAGTGAAGGTATCTTCCTTTTCAGTCAATATAGTGTTGTTAGAAAACAATTGGATTACATTAATTGGCTTTGTACTGTTACTACGTTATTCAACATTCAATGTGTCTTCTGACTTCCTTACTCTAATTTATACGAAAAATTTTAGAATTTTTAAATAACAATATTATTGTCATAAAATTCACATACGCTGCAATTCAGTGATTTGAAATGTAAATGAAATTATTTTTAGTATATGCACAGGGTGGTACAGCTACCATCGCAATAAATTTGAGAACATTTTATCACCTATCAAAAAATCCCCGTCCTTCCTACACACTGAACTTCGCTGCCTCACTTCCACAGCCCTAGACAACCACTAATCTACTTCCTGTTTCTATAGGTTTCTCTATTCCGGACTTTCATGTATAAGGAATCATATGATATGCACTCTTTTGTCTCTGGCTTCTTCTTTTTTTCTTTTTTTTTTTTTGATGGTGGCTTGCTCTGTTGCCCAGGCTGAAGTGCTATGGCGGGATCTCTGCTCACTGCAGTCTCCTAGGTCCAAGTGACTCTCCTGTCTTAGCCTCCCCAGTAGCTGGGACTACAGGCATGTGCCACTAAGCTCAGTTACTTTCTTGTATTTTCAGTAGAGACGGGGGGGTTTATCATATTGGTCAGGCTGGCCTTGAACTCCTGAGCTTGTGATTTGCCCACCTCAGCCTCCCAAAGTGCTGGGACTACAGGTATGAGCCACTGCTCTTGACCTGTCTCTGGCTTCTTTTACTTAGCATCATGTTGTTAAGGTTTGTCCATGCTGAGGCATGGGTCAGGACTTCATTCCTTTTATTGTCAAATAATATTCCATTGTATGGATGGACCACATTCTATTTACCCATTCGAGTTGTTTCCAAATTTTGGCTGTTATGAATAACGTTGCTATAGAATTATAGAATTTTAGATGATGTCATATGGCTTATGTGGCCCATTCCTCTCAATTTACAGATATGCTAATGAAGCATCACAAAAATGCCGTGAATAGTCTGTGTCTCAGTGCTTCTCAGTAGAAAAGCATTGACTAGAACCCAATTCTTCTCATTATTTTATAACTGCCTTTCCCATCTCTACCAATAATTTGCGGGTTTTAGAGAGATGGTCTTGTACTAACGGTTGTAATGGATTCAATAACAGATACAAACCAGTCTCTGTATCCCAGCCATATACAATTTAGTGCAATATACAATACAGTTTGGTGATTGTGTCTGATTCTATTAATCTCTGCAAGACTTATCCCAGTGCAGAGCATACAGCGAGTCTATAATAGGAAATTGTGTAACTGGTACATCGGAAGAGCTGAACTCATGGGGTGTAAACACGTAAGCAATGTAGCGTTTGATTTTTATTTTCCCTTTAAGACTGTTCATTGTGGTAGTATTTTTTGAAATAGTCCTAGATAAAAATTTGGATAGGCCCCAAGAAATTAAAAGCCCTAGAATCCCTTTATGTTGCAAAACAGCCTCAACTCAGTACTTAGATTACTAAACCTATGTTAAGAGTGAAAAGGTTCATCTTCACTGAGGTAGAGTCTTGTCTCCAACCAGCCAGCAACATGCAAGGGCTGGGCAGCTAAGGTACAAGGGGAGCTGGTGAGGCCTAATAAGACAGATGATCTGACAAGATGGGCCTGTGTTCTCTAGACTTGGATGGTGGTTACAACCTGTTTCTTTCATGGCTGCTTTTATAGGGTTTTTTTTTTTTTTTTTTTTTTTTTTTTTGAGACGGAGTTTCACTCTTGCTGCCCAGGCTGCAGTGCAATGGCACAATCTCGGTTCACTGCAACTTCCACCTCCTGGATTCAAGCAATTCTCCTGCCTCAGCCTCCCAAGTAGCTGGGATTACAGGCATGCACCACCAGGTCCAGCTAATTTTTTTATTTTTAGTAGAGACGGGGTTTCTTCATGTTGGCCAGGCTGGTCTCAAACTCCTGACCTCAGGTGATGCACCTGCCTCGGCCTCCCAAAGTGCTGGGATTCCAGTGTGAGCCACCATGCCCGTCTGCAGGTTCTTTAGAGAGTTTATCTCCCCCATCACAGAGTGACTACAATTCTCTTGACACGAATGATTTACCCCTTTCTAGTTTGTCACTTCATCCCTCCTTAGCCTCTAGGAATACAGCACCCCTTCAGCCAGATCACCCCTCCTGGTTGGTGGTCCTATTGGAAAGTTCTAGATATTACCGGGTATGGATGGTCCACATCTAGTTCTCACGTACCCTTTGCCCTCCAAGGGCCAAACCCAGTGTAGCCTTGCTTCTACTCATCTTTCAGCAGCAGAGAAATTTCCTTATTCTATCTTTCTCTTTGTTAAACCAGTCAATTCTGTTCCTCACCCCACCCTGCTAAATACTTCAGACCATACACATTCTGTCCTCTGATCAGTTTCCTTCAAGTTCCTCTCTTGACATGAGAGAGTGAGAAAAATGTCCTCCCATCTGGGGTGTGGATGTTTTGACGAGAAGGGGCAGAACTCACATCACAGCTCTCCCCAAGTAAATATTCCTCAACATTCTTTCCTCATGCTTTTGTACTTTAGATATAGAGGAGGGGTTCAGCTGTCAGGGAACTGCTTTTTAGTAAAAACAAACAAAACCTAAAACCTTTGAAATTTTGCATCTTCGTCTGTTACCTTACTTTAGAATATCATATCTATTATATCTTGGTGTCTAAAATGTAATTTACAATTTAATATCTGGTTATACTCTGAAATTAACTAGAAGGCAGGGTATTACAACAAAAGGAACATTGACCTAGGGTGATAGTAGCTATCATGTGTGAAACTCTATACCAGACATCATGATAAAGTGTGTATGTATATATGTATGTATGTATGTATTTGAGATAGTGTCTCACTCTGTCATCTGGGCTGGAGTGCAGTGGTGTGATTTCAGTTCACTGCAACCTCCGCCTCCCAGGTTCAAGCAATTCTCCTGCCTCAGTGTCCCCAGTAGCTGGGATTATAGGCACCTGCCATGCCTGGCTAATTTTTGTGTTTTTTAGTAGAGACAGAGTTTCACCATGTTGGTCAGGCTGGTCTTGAGCTCCTGGCCTCGAGTAATCTACCCTCCTTGACCTCTCAAAGTGCTGAGATTACAGGCATGAGACACTGCGTCTAGCCCAAATAATTTATTAACATTATCTCATTAACCTCTTGCAACAACTCGATAGAGCTATTTTGATCTTCATTCAATAAAGCAGGGAACTAAACCTTTAAAAGGTGTCATCTAGAATGGTGTGCTAAATGTGTAGTTTAGTTGGAAGCTTTCTACAGGAAGAAACAGAGCAACCCACACCCCTAAATGGCTTCAACAACAGAAACCAGTACTATTCTACATAGCAGTTAACCCAGAGGTAGGGCCCTTCGGTGCTAATTAATCTGATGGCTCAAGGATGTGCCAAGCACCTGGGCTCTTTCCATCTTTTGCTTATGGATCCTTAGTATTTAAGCCTTTCCTAGTCTATTTCCTTTCGATATCACATGATGGTTGCCACATTTCTAGAAATCAGATCTAGATGAGACAATGCTTAGAAGAATCATTTCTCCCTTTTAGTAAAAGCTCTTCCTAACCCCCACCACGAGTAAATGAACAAAATGAAATTCTGCAACAAGGAAGAAAAAGGAAGATATACTCTAGGTGTAGAGTTGACAACTCGTTTCAGGGGTTTAAGTAACTAGGCTTAAGTGATAAAACAAGTCCACAGTAGGGGTGAGATTCAAACACTGGTTTGTTCTGCTGCAAAATACATGCTCTTGTGCAATGCTGTGAACCATGTGGTGTGGCCTATATATCCAGAGGAAATAGATCATTTGGGTTACAGTTCCTGTAGTAACAAAGTTTTGAAGGAGTCTTAACTTCTCAGTTCCGTCATTCCTTCACCTGTAAAATCAGAGTTTTGTGTCCTGGTAATTATCTGTTTGCTTTTTTATTACAGCAAAGCTGACACTACTTTTTGGCATCCTTTAAAAGAAGTAAATATTTAAGAGTACATGACTTTTAGGTCATTAACAAGATTGGATCACTGTCTTGAAAGTAAAAACGCTCACATTTAAATTGTTGTTGGGTTTTTTTTGTGCTTTCAGTGGTAAACGATCGTATAATGTTATGGAATAGTTGGGAGCTTCAAATACTTATCTCTAGAGGCAGCAGATGTTTATTTGTTGTGGATGAAGTAAATCTCCAAAGTGGATAGATTCAATATGGGCATAGAGAGGGTGAGAAGACAGTGGACCTAGGCAGGCTCACCCTGGCTGACCATCACCCAGGACAGCTGCTGTACCCATTCTCCCGTTCTGCAATTTTGAAGGAACATCCAAAGCAGAAGAGCCTCATGCACAGCCAGTGAACTCTTGGGCTCAGATTGCCTGCAGACACTATAGTTTATTTATTTATGTATTTTCTCTTTTTGAGACAAGGTCTCTCCCTGTTGTCCAGGATGGAATGCAGAGGAGTGACCCTAGCTCACTGCAGCCTCAACCTCCCAGACTCAAATGATTCTCCCACCTCAGCCTCCCAAGTCGTTGGGACCACAGGTGTGTACCACCAAGCCCAGCTAAACTCATTATATTGCCCAGGCTCGTCTCGAACTTCTGGCCCGAAGTGATTCGTCCACTTCGGCCTCCCACAGTGCTGAAATCACAGGTGTAAGCCACCACACTGTTCCAAGTGCAGTTTAGATTGTTGCTCAGCATCTCTAAGTCATATCTGGCTTCAGCTAACCTTTGATTAGAGATATTTGTTCTATTGTAGATATTTAAAAATAATTGCAAAATGAAATAAATACCAGACTAGGAATTAGGAGAGCTGAGATTGGTATCTCCTATACAATGTGACATTGATAGAGATCAGATCAAGACATCTATTTGGACATAAATTTGCTAATTTGTCAAAAAACGGATTTTTTTTCCCTTAAAATTACTATCAAAGTACAAAACAGCAACTGCTGAAGAAAAAAAATTAAGATGTTGCAAGTATTAAGAAAAGGGTGACTTCATGTTCCACTGCAAAGTGAAACCAAATGATTTGTGCTAAATGAATAGAAATAATGTACTCAGAATATACTTCTTTGTACACTGCATTGCTTATACTGGGTGAAATAAGCAGCCATCAATGCTAATGTGCTACTTTCATTGAGACCTTTTTTATTTTCTGCCAAGCAATACAGTATTTTCTGCCCATTACGCTGAGATATTCCTATAATGTCCATTTCAAATAGTATTTTTTTTTTTTTTGAGATGGAGTCTCGCTCTGTTACCCAGGCTGGAGTGCAGTGGGTCGATCTCAGCTCACTGCAACCTCCACCTCCCAGGTTCAAGCGATTCTCCTGCCTCAGCCTCCCGAGTAGCTGGGATTACAGGCAACTGCCACCACGCATGGCTAATGTTTGTATTTTTTTTTTTTTTTTTTGAGGAAGAAAGAGAGAAAGAAAGAAAGAGAAAGAATTTAAAAAAAGAATGAAGGAAAGAAGAAAGAGGAAGAGGGAGAGAGAACAGGGGTGTTGCTTTATTGCCCGGGCTAGAATGCAGTCTAAAAATGGGTATGTCTGTAATTGTGTTTAATAATAGAGACATAAAGAAATATGCATTTTTAATAGGGGTGGGGCTTCACCATGTTGGCCAGGCTGGTTTCGAATTCCTGATCTCAAGTGATTGGCCCACCTCAGCCTCCCAAAATGCTGGGATTACAGGCATGAGCTACTGCGCTTGGCCTCAAATAGTATACTCTAATAGCATTTTGCACCTTTAAAATATTTGTTCAAACTCTATTTTAGGCTAAACTTTGAGTACATAGAGATGTTTACTCTATTGTAGATCTTGCTGTAAAGTAGATCTTTCTTCCAAGCTTCTTTTATACGATGCTGAAGATTTCCTAATTATACTTCCATAACTCAGGAAAATAACTTTCAGACTTATCCAAAATCAAGATCTTAATCTTTTTTTTCTTTTTTGGGGGGGAGGACAGAGTCTTGCCCTGTCACCTAGGCTGGAGTGCAGTGGCATGATCTCGACTCACTGTACCTTTTGCCTCCAGGGTTCAAGTGATTCTCCTGCCTTAGTCTCCTGAGTAGCTGGGATTACTGGCGCCCACCACCAAGTCCGGCTAATTTTTTTTGTATTTTTAGTAGAGTCGTTTTCACGATATTGATCGGGCTTGTCTCGAACTCCTGACCTCAAGTTATCAGCCTGCCTCAGCCTCCCAAAGTGCTAGGATTACAGGTGTGAGCCACCGCTCCCGGCCCTCTTAACTTTAAGTGGAAGTTTTGATACCTGCTTAATACTCAGTTCTGAATCGTATTTTCTCAGAGAAGTCTCCCTCACTGTCCTGGTCTAAATGAAGCCTCTCTGTTGCATCGTCTCTCTCTCTCACCATGTTTTTCACACCGTGCAATTATGTATTCATTGTGTGCCTCCTTGCACACAATGTTTCACACTTCACCAGTCTGTTTCCTTCACAACTACATTACCTGGCACAGTACACAGTAGGTGTTCTGTAAGTATTGTGGAATTCATGAAGGATACTGCACCACATTTCAGAAGTTTGAAGATGCTAGTTTTATTATTTCTGAAGAAACCCACCACTTTATGCAAAAAGAAATTACTGGGGTGCTTTAATATCTACAACATCTCTGCTGAAAGAGTCTTGTTTGTTGAATGGATTTAGAAAGAGCTAAAACATTTGATAGTGAAGAAATGTTATAGTATACTGTCTTTAATTCCTGGATAAAAGTTTGGTGTGTTAAGAGAAGTCCAGGGAAATAATGGACAAAAATTACTAGATAACTCAAACAAAATGTACTCGATATTCACTTATCATGAAATACAGGTTGTGGACTGGATTTCTTGCCCGTTAGAAATATTAAAGATCTTCAGCTTCCCTTTTTTGATAAATTAGCAAATTTATGTCCAAATAGGTGGCTTGGTTTGACGTCTACCAATGTCACATTGTATAAGGGATACTAATCTCTGGTCTTCTAATTTCTAGTCTGGCATTTACTTCATTTTGCAATTATTTTTAAAAAGTTATATGGGCCATAAACATATTATTTTGTGACATAATCTTAGCAAAAGGGAAAAAGAAGAAACTTTAATGATCTTATTGTTTAAGCAGTTAGAATTTTTAAAGTAACTTATTTTAATACTCTAATTCATAGTAACACTTATCTATTTCTTCAGAAAAAAATGTTATCAACTTTTGTCATCCATAAAATGAATATTATTTAGTAATAAAAGAAATGAACTATCAAGTCATAAAAAATGTGCAGGAAACAAATGTATATTGCAAAGTAAATGAACTCAATTGAAAAGGCTATATACTATATGATTCCAACTATATGACATTCTGGAAAAGGCTAAACTATAGAGACAGTGAATAGATTTTAAAAATCAATGGTTACCAGCAGTTGTAGGGGAAGAGGGAGGAATAGGTAAAACACAGAGGATATTTAGAATAGAGAAGCTGTTCTATATAATGGTGGATATGTCATTATACATTTGTCAAACCTGTAGAATTTACAACACCGAGTGTGAATCCTAAGGTAAACTACAGGCTTTGTGTGATAATGATGTGTCAACTTGGTTAATCAATCATAACGAGTGTACCACTCTGGTGGGGATACTGATATTGGTGGAGGTTGTGCCTGTGGGGTCAGGAGGCATACAGGGACTCTGTACTTTCCGCTCAACTTTGTTTAGATCCTAAAACTGCTCTAAAAATAAAGTCTACTAACTAAATGGGAATAAATAAACAAGTAGGTAGATAAACGATAGATAAACGTTGCTTATTCCTTTTATTTTCGTTAGTGATCCTTCCCACTGTGCAAACAATTTGTGGAGTGCCCTGCTTTATACAGCACTAAGCAGTGTGGCATGGCAAGGCATCGGGTCATACCAGGCTCAGCACACTGGTTCTGCAGGGTGCACACTGCCTGTCATGGTGAACATGTCCCTCCAAAATTCCTATGTTGAAATCCTAACTCCAAGGTGACCTCATTAGGAGAGGAAATTAGGTCATGAGGACTCTGCCTTCATGAGTGAAATTAGTGAAAAGACCTGAGGGAGCTCCCTTGCCCCTTCTTCAGTGTGAGGACACAGTAAGAAGGTGGCGGTCTGTGAGCCAGGAAGCAGGCCCTCAGCAGACACTGAGTTTGTTGATAGTTTGACCTTGGACTTCCCAACCTTCAGAAACATGAGAAACAAACTTCTCTTATGGATCAACTACTTCACTTATGGTACTTTGTAATGGCAATCCAAATGGACTAAGGCTCTGCCCAGGCTTATGGGCGCACCCACATAGACTATGATCTGATTCTCCTTTGAGTTATAACATGGCAGACCTCATTCGAGTCCATCCTCCCTTAGAAAATCAACTGTGGGACTTTGTTCAATTTAGTTAAGCTTTTTGTATATTTGGCATTTCATTTCCTATAAAATTGGAATGATAATGTCTATTTCATTAAGTATACAAAAATATCCCAGAGGCATAATTTCTGTTGGGGGCAGAGACCTATTAAGGTAAATATTGCCTAATCTAAAGGTTATCAGAAATGTGATTTATCCATTAGGGCAAATCCTTCAAGCTTCCTCCTTAGGCTGGACTTTGGAATCTTCTTGGAAAATGAGGTTCTTCTTCAAAACTTCAATTTTAAAAAAAGGCTAAGTTTGATGAAACACAACATCATGAATAAAAACAAGAAGCAATATTCTAAGTGTGATTCCAGCTACCAGTGTAGAAGCATGGACTGCAGGCCAGAATTCAAGAGCTCTAAGCCATGCTCCAATTTATCCGTACCTGTTATTTTTGATCGTTTCTGTTGCTTTTCCTTGTAGAGTGTAGCAGTTAAAACTTTTCACTCTAAAAGTGCTCAGTGCTTGCCTTAGGAGATACTGAGAACATCACGGCCCATCTTGGAAATACAGACATATAAGGATTTGAATAGATGGCAGTAGTCTAAAAAGAAGGGAAGGGGAGCAGGCTAATGACCGCGAGGCGATGTCTGCAGCTTGAGAGGAAAAAAAAAGTCACAGTCGCCGTCCTGGTTCCCAGGTGAAAAGGGGCTACCGGTGCCTAAGTAAATCACCTGACAGGCTCAAGAAAGGTAATTTCCTTCCCTAGGGAGACAATACTACTGGGTTTCTTAGGAATTGCTTTTTTCTTCCTAATTGAATTATTCTTAAATACAAGGTGTGTCTCCTTGTTTGGGGTAATAATGAAAATACAGTTTTATAACTATCTTTCCTTGACTTATCAGAAAATAGAACAGAGTCATGGTACCTATAATCCAGTGGGAAATATTGTTTTAAAAAAACTGATCTGAATGGAAAGTATCCTCACTGACGACTATTTAGAGCTTAATTCTTCCAGTACAAGCAGTTCACACTGGAGAAAGAGGTAAATAAGCAGAGCCAGAAAGATAGCAACTGTCCCGGTTGGTACAAACATTCAGGATGCTCCCTATTTACCAGCTAATGAAGTGCAGATGACGGTCGCTCTTCTCAACCCAGTCTGAATAAACTTGTTGTATTTATTATACACACACTTATTTCTTAGGAGAGGTGATTATTTATTTAAAAAGAAGCCCTGATGGGTTGAATTCTGCTAAGACTGATGGAGGGATTAAAAATTTAAATTGATAGGCCAGGCGCAGTGGCTCACGCCTGTAATCCCAGCACTTTGGGAGGCTGACGCCGACGGATCACGAGGTCAAGAGATCAAGACCATGGTGAAACCTCGTCTCTACTAAAAAATACAAAAATTAGCTGGGCGTGGTGGCGTGTGCCTGTAGTCCCAGCTACTCGGGAGGCTGAGGCAGAAGAATTGCTTGAACCTGGGAGGTGGAGGTTGCAGTGAGCCAAGATTGTGCCACTGTACTCCAGCCTGGTGCCTGGTGACTCTGTCTCAAAAAAAATAAAAGTATATATATAGAGTTAGATAGATAGATAGATAAAATTTCATCAGGGACCTCAAAGTAAGATTCATCAAAAATACTTTACCCACAGGCAATCAATAGTTAACACTACAGGAGACACTGTGTTGAGAAAGTCCCCAAATTACTGCACAAAAAAATGACTGAATGATATTGACAACAGAGCAGGGATGCCATTCAGTCCTTATTACTAGATGAAATTTGAACTTCCTTTATGAAAGAAAAAGGGAAGTTAAAATTTAGAGAATTTAAGAGTCTGTTAAATCTGCATGGATTCTCAGAAAGCAAGCAATAATTTTAACATGAGGCTAACCATGACTCAGTATGAAGTCTGTATTTTGTCAATCCACAGACACTCATTGCCAATTAATATTTGTTAAGAGCACATTTCCAGTTAACAAATATTCCTTGAACTCTGTTAGGCACCAGGGACAGTTATTGGTTAAGAAAAACTCCATCCCTTCTTGTAGGAAACTTACCTATTTTGAGGAAACAGACTAAAAATGTAAACAGACCAGAAACAATAAAGTAGATATAAATTATGATCTAGGAAGTTAATAAACAAGGAACTAACGTCCAGAATAGATGTCTAGGGAAGGAAGGCCTTTCTGATGATTTGGCTTTCCTGAGATCAAAATGATCAAAAGAAGATGAAATTTAAAGGAAATATTTAGATAAATAAAATAATAACTTTAAATGTTAATTTATGTCATGCTAATAGCCTTGTCACGAATGTCCTGTAGAATAATAAATAATTTGTAATCTTCCGTATGTGTCTGAATTGCTTTTTAGAGGGATTGTGAAAACACAGATTCCTGGGTTCCATCTTCAGAGGTTCAAATTTAGTTCGTGTTAGGTAGGGTCTATACATCTTTTGCTGTTGTTGCTGGCTATTAAAGCATACTTTTATAGGCTCAGGGCTTTTTTTTTAACAAATGGCAGAGGTATAGGTTAACAAAATTGAGGTATTTTAGGCCAGGTGCGGTGGCTCAAGCCTGTAATCCCAGCATTTTGGGAGGCCAAGGTGAGTGGATCACCTGAGGTCAGGATTCAAGACCAGTCTGGCCAACATGGTAAAACCTGTCTCTACTAAAAAATAAAAAAATTAGCTAAGCAAGGTGGCGGGTACCTGTAATCCCAGCTGCTCAGGAGGCTGAGGCAACGTAATCACTTGAACCCAGGAGGCGGAAGTTGCAGTGACCCGAGATCGCACCATTGCACTCCAGCCTGGGTGACAAGAGTGAAACTCCATCTCAAAAAAAAAAAAAAAAAAAGTGAGGTATTTTACACTTGTGTTACTACAGCTTCCAAAGTATTTGCATGTACTTTATCTCATTTGAACTGTATAATTATCATGAGGAAGAAAGAGCAGGTGACTTTATATTATTCATTTAGTCATTCATTCATTCAGCACATATGTTTTGAGATTTTATTAGGTGATCATCCCTGCACTAGGTGTGCTGGGGATGCAATACTGAGCAGAATGGATACTGAGCTTTGCATTCCAAAGAACAGGCAGACATTAAGCCGATAATCACATGCTACGTACAGTAATTACAAAATGCGCACTTCAATCACATTATATACACAAAAAGTGGTATAAAAATGCACAAAGAGAAAATATAACCTTGAAAATCTTTGAAACTTCCAAGGTTATTCAATTATTCAGAGAAGAAAGCCGTGGCAATCTCTAAGTCCTAATGCTAATTCCCCTCTACCACGACTGCCTCTTCAGATGTACAAGGTCGGGAAATGACAAAGTCAGGAAAAGAACAAAGCACTCAGATCAGGAAGTGCCACTGTCTCGGACTGAATCTGAGGAAGACCCACACCCGTGGATGGAGACCACTACGTGCAAGAGATCTACCAAGAGCAAGTCATCATGTCGGGTAGCTGGAGACACTATCAGTGAGCTTACGGTCTCCTCCCTCATTAGGAAGCACTCATTCAAAATGCCATCAAAAAAGGAAGGAAATTAGCATTTTTTTATGTTCAACCACATATTAGGCATCTTCTCTACTATATTGGTACTAATTGTTCCCTGCTTGCAGATGAGTGAACTCAGGCTCAAGGAGGTTAAATAACCTAGCCAAGATCATCCATCTTGGCAGAACTTAGATGAAAATCCATCTCTGTCTGACAATAAAGTCAATCAATAAAGTAGCTCAGAGCCAAGTAGATTCAGAGCTTTAAGGAAAAGAGGAGCTCCCAAGAGGCTATGGCTTGAGGTTAACTCTTCTCTCTGCCACAAACATTAGATAGAGACCAGTTTGAACATTTATTTCAGGAATTTTCAGGTATATGGGACCAGAATTAGGCAACGTGCTTGAAATAGATGCCGAGATCCATACCTAACAAATGAGATTCAGGCAGTCTGGGATGTAGCCTGATGTGTGCATATGTGTATACTGTATATAAGTACACACACATCTACTTACATGCATATATGGATACACACACAATTTTAACTAATTTCCCAGGTCATCTT
Organism: Cebus imitator; assembly: GCF_001604975.1. NCBI lineage: Eukaryota > Metazoa > Chordata > Mammalia > Primates > Cebidae > Cebus > Cebus imitator. Next base: position 14,800,734 of record NW_016107320.1, read on the forward strand.
AAAGCCCAGTTAGGTTCTGTTCTATTCATTTGGCTGTTTTCAAGCCTGAGTATAGGTAGAATTGGAAAGTAGGTCAATATGGCTAGGATGACAATAGAAGTAGAAAATAAATACACATTTAAACATTTTCATGTGTAAATAAAATTTATTATTATTTCATGCCATACAACTCATTTGCTCAAAAATTCCATGCTTATCAAACTTAGAGATAATGTTTCTATGAATCTTGATCCTGGGGAAGACTGTCCTAGCCAGCATATCTCAATTCTCTTATCCAGGCAGATCTGTCTCTGTAAATTGATTTTTTTATGAATTTTATTCCTGGGACCTTATCTCTTACACCCTGTTGACTCTCTAATTTATAAAGTGGAGGGTCACATGCAGAACTGCAATCACCATCATACGAAACTGGGTGGATAAATAAGCTTCTTTAAAACCTCAGTGAGTCCTTGTCCACACCAAGGCCATGAAATAAGAACAGGATGTTAAGTAAAAGCAAACTGTCAGAGAATATGTAAGCCTCCTTGAAAATAAAATACCTGATTGCAGAAACAGGAGGCTCTTGTGGAAGAATCAGAGCATAAAGCTGAGAAAATTAGCCAGAAAAAGAACAAAAAAGATGGCAGATAAAAAGAAAAAAGTTAGAAAAATCACTGCAGGCTGTCCATTATTTAACTATTAAGAGCTCCATAAAGAGGATGGAGAAATTGAGCAGGAGGAATTTTTTTTTTTTTTTTCTGAGACAAAATTTTGCTCTTGTTGCCCAGGCTGGAGTGCAATGCTGTGATCTCAGCTCATCGAAACCTCCACCTCCCGGGTTCAAGCGATTCTCCTGCCTCAGCCTCCTGAGTAGCTAGGATTACAGGCATGCATCACTGTGCCCTGCTAATTTTTTATTTTTAGTAAAGATGGGATTTCTCCATGTTGGTCAGATTGGTCTTGAACTCCTGACCTCAGGTGATCTGTCCACCTCGGCCTCCCAAAGCACTGGGATTAAAGGCATGAGCCACCGTGACCAGGGGAACAGGAGGAAATTTATCACAGAAACAAGTCAAGAAAGTTTTCTAGAATCGAAGAACATGAGTTTTTAAATGTAATTGATTCATCAAGTATCAAATACAATGAATTAACAAACAAACAAAATCTGCCACATTATTATAAGGAGTCACGGAGGATAAAGATTTTACAGGATTTCAGAAGAATAAAAACAGGTTAAAACCAAAGACCACTAATCAGTAAAGTAATCAATTCTTTTTCAAGTTGGAAAACATCACCTTCAACATTCTGAAGACAATGATGTTCAATCTAGAATTCCACATATACCCCAAGCTGTCTGTCAAGCATGATGATAGAAAAAAAGGCAACTCTTGCTGCCAAAAATGAATATTCCCCGAACGCTTTCTGTGAAGGTTACTGGGAAATATGCTCTCATAAAATGAGGAAATTAACAAGAAGGAAGAGGGCATGGAAGTCACAAAACAGAACCTTCTAAATAAAAGAGCATTTACCAGGCCGTGATTTTAACCTTTTAATGTAAGTAGACGTTGGTTAGGAATATTTCAAATAGCAAGTGTCATGAAAATGTTTAAAAATTTTTAAAAATCGATGAAGGTGCTACTAATTTGGGGGAATAAGTATTTTCTGAGAAAAAAAAAACTCAATACATTAGTCAAGAATGGAAATGTAACTGCAGGAGTCTCAGAGCTTGTTATTCATAAGTAGTTTTAGGTGATAATAACATATTCACTCACTAGAGATTTACCTGTCAATAATGGTATTGGGAGAATGGAACATAAGGCCAGGGAGTGGCGCATAACTGCTAAACTCACATCTAAAAATAGCCTCTTCACACCTGTACTCCCTGCGATTCAGGAGGCAGCGGTGGGAGGATCACTTGAGCCTAGGAGCTGGAGGCTGCAGTGAGCTGCGATGGCACCACTGCACACCAGTCTGGGTGACAGAGTGAGACCCTGTCTCTAAAAAATAAAAATTATTAATTAAAAATAAAAACAGCTTGTGTTGATTGACACTCACTGTGTACTGAAGCCGTTCTAGATGCTTTATATGTTTTCATTCATTTGACTCTCACAACTACCCAATGAGTATAGCTCTCATGCATCAAACATACAAGGCACGTGAGATATATAAAGTAACTGGTTCAAAGCCACACAGCTGGAAAGGAGTGGTCTCAAGCGCTGAGCCCACGCAGTCTGGCTCCACTGTTCTTGTTCGTATCTTCTACCCGGTATTGTTCTTCTAGTCCGCTAGCAGAGCCAGCAAGTAATAGCCTATGTCCATAAATGGAAATCAAGAAATGATTACATAAGCATGTCTTGTAGAATTATAGAGGCAAACACAAAAGGAAACTGCAGTTCAGCTAAAGTATTTGCCTCTAAGGAGTGTGACCGAAGGCTTGGGAGGGGAGAGGAGGGAAGCTATTGTGTGTTCAAGGCCTTTCCATACTTTTTTATTGATATGCTTATATTACTTTGATAACAGCTACAATTAATATTTTTTAAAGTTCTTAAAAATTATCTGCACTTTAGTTTCCCTATAGAAAACTCTCTCTAAGGTGCTCTATAGCAATGCCCACCATCTATGATTTTACCATTACCTCATATAATCAGGGCTAGGTGGGAACAGGTCTCAGATAGGGATACAGGCATGTAAATTCATCTTGCGTAATGTCTAGAAATGTCATGGACATGGCAGTTGGTGATGATGGTTGTTTTCTCTGCCCCCATTATAGCCCCTGTTTCTCCCACCTCGCCACTCTGCACTGATGCTTTATCTCCCCCTACCCTATGTTTCTTGAAGTCATTGTCAGAGTTAGTAATTTAGGCAGAATGAATCCTTGGCCTAACCCAGAAGTGGAGATTCTTTAGTTCTTGAGCTGAATACCCAAACTAAAATTAGACTCTAGTTTAAAGTTATGTGTTAGAGAGCTCATTTGGATGAAAAAATCCAGTGAAGGGATAATTCATGTTTAAAACATGAACAATGGAGTTGATAATCTGCTGACGATCTGGGAGAAATACACAAGATTTGTAGTCCTTTGAATGTCCAGAAAAATTTTAAGAGAAAGAAGATATTTCTCTTAGATTCTCACAGCTGAATTATTTGATTTTCTTACATAAAGGGCTTCAAGCATATTTCTACGCATAAAAAATAAGCCACAAAGAAGAAAATATAGGTTTTGATGGAGCAGACTTAGTAGAATAAATTGTAAGAGAGAAACCTTAAGGAATAGTAATGATTCATAGACAGACAATTCAGGACTATTTAAATGTCTAGGTCTAGAATAGAGCTGAAACTGAATAAGAATATTGGTCTTAAGATACCAATTTTCCTTTAATTAGGGGGAAAATGGCAATATAACAGATAATAAAAACTTTCTAAGACAAATCCAAGAGAAGTCAAATATTTGAAATGAAAGAAAATTGAGCAATGGCTTATAGAGATTAGACACTTAAAGTAACAGCCTACATTCTCACTTTATAGTAAAGCCAGACACAGAGATGGCCTCATTTGCTCAAGATCACACAGCGAATGAGCAGAAAGTCAGAATCAAAGCCCAGGTTTTCAGATGCTGGTTAATCATTGAAAAAAATGTTCTGCCAGACGCATTTATGCAGAACTGAATATACAAGGAAGCGGGTAAATAACTCAAAGCCCCAGAGTTGCACCAGCCCCTGTAGGTGCTCAGAATTACTGTGATGTGGTGTTCTAGAAGCAAGTATGCCAGGATGCAGTCAGGAAGCAGCTTTAGGCAAGCACTTTTGGAAAACTGATTCAACAGGTGTTGGAAGAAAGGGACTTGAATCTGCAAGCCTCCAATAATTTATTGAGATTTATTTCCTCATCATAAGCAAACATGCAATGTTATACCTAGTTTTATCCTTATACCTTATTTGGTTTTGTTTCTGAGATGGAGTCATGCTCTGTCACCAGGCTGGAGTGCAGTGGCACGATCTCAGCTCACTGCAACATCCACTTCCGGGGTTCAAGCGATTCTACTGCCTCAGACTCCCAAGCAGCTGGGATTACAGGTGCCTGGCCGACCACCACTCCCCGCTAATTTTTGTATTTTTAGTATAGACTGGGTTTCACCATGTTGGCCAGGATGGTCTCGATCTCCTGACCTGGTGGTCCATCCACCTTAGCCTCTCAAAGTTGAGATTACAGGCATGAGCCTATAAATTTTTTCACCTGGCCCATAATTTTTTTCGTAAAGAAATCATGTAAAATTATACACAATTGAGGCCCCAACCTACCTAGAACCACAGGACCTCTTACCTATAGACTTCATTGAATATTATTATGATTTTTGAGTAGAACAAATTTTAAGAGAAGAAAGTTAAGAATTAAAAATGACTCACAGATAGACAATCCAGAACTATTTAATTGTCTAATAATCACCTAATTCTCATTTACATCTATCTGAAAATTAAATGGTTATTTACATTACAAAATGCTTGATTGTAAAGGGCAAAATAATAAATATCTTAGACTTTGCAGATCACATAATCTTTGTCACAACTACTCCACTGTGTCTTTGTAGCACGAAAATAGTCACAGACAATACAAAAATGAATGTATAAGGTTGTGTTCCAATAAAACTTTATTTATAAAAATATGCAATGGACCTTAGCCCACAGATGGTGGCCTGCCAACCCTTGATCTGAAGTTTCTTTAAATCAGATTTCTCAGCCTCAGCGCTATTAGCGTTTTGGCCAGATAATTCTTTGTTGTGGAAGCTGTCTTGAGCGAGGGCTTAGCAGCATCCCTACCCACTGTCCAATAAACGCCAGTTGCACTCCCACTCAAACCTCCTGCAGATGTGACAACCAAAAATGTCTCCAGACATTGTCAAGTGTCCCTTGGGAAATGACATCAGAGAAACCACTGATATAAATTACTGAAGTTTCAAATGTGTGGGTTTGGGGGTAGGTGTTCACATCTGCATAAGCTGTGGGACTTTCTCTAACTATATGGCCTCCATCTTGGCACATCCTCCAATCCCTCCCCTCTCTGCTAAGATGCTGGACCACCAGCAGTGAGGAAGTCTCACTGGTGATTCAGAAACACAACTTCATCTTCATCTGTCAATCATAACTTCGGTTTTATTTTACAAGTACAAGGTTCATAGCAACTGCTTCTTGTTTATATTCTGTAAACTGAGGCTCCACTGTTTGTCACTAAGACATTTAACTGCTACATTTAATATTTTATATAATTAATCACCTCTAACAATCTAAGGAGTAGCTTGGTATAGTTCTTGTTGGTGAACATTTTATATGGTCTGGCTTTTTAAATTCAAGATGTTGTAGGAGTGAAATTTATAGTAGAGTGCATGTGGAATACCTTTGATTCTCTAATCATTGATCCTCTGCAAAAGCCAATCCAGCACTCTCTGTAATTCTGTACCTTTAAAGAAACAAGAAGAAGCAAATACTCAGTTGTCAGAATTTTCTACTCTATTAGAAGATTATAAAACATGGGAAGAAACTATTTCAAAGCCATATGGTAAGCTTACCAAGGCTACATCATCTCAAAGGCCCATGACACGTAGTTGAAAATACTGTCTTGGATAATTTCTATGTTCCTTTAACACGGGAAGGTCAGAGAGAAAAACCAATGCTATAGTAGTCTCTGGCTGGCTTTATGTGGTTTCTACATATGAGGAAAAGATGCATGTTCTCATTTCATTTTTGACAGGTGGCCAGAGAGTGTTGGCAATAACTTTTGAAGGTGATTTTGCTGCAGTGTCCCGTAGGCTGGCATAGAGAGGCAGCTTTGCTTCTACTTTCTAAATTAGGTTTAGCCTTCAACAACTCTGCTATTTAGGAGACATTTCTACTGTAGAAAAACCACTACTAGCTTTGTTCCTCTTGCTCCTAAAAGTGTCCTTTCATCATAAATCTTTACACATTTAATGGTAGAACTCAGGGCTCTCAATTCCCTAAGTAAATAAATTAGACATAATTCAATATTTGATTATAAGATTTACAGTTCTGTTCCTTACACTTTCTCAGGTGAGCACTCTATAATTGAGCTCGAGCAAACAGCTCCATTAATTCTGATCTTGGTGTAAAAAGGGTCCTAAAAGTGCAGAGATGCTAAAGCAGACACAAGAGAACAAGGAGCCAGGGCAAGAATAACCCTTCCCTTGAATCTTCATCCCCATGCTTCACAGCTGTGGTTCCCCTGCATATTTTTGTCTCTAGAGAAATCATGCCTTCCACATTTTTAAGTCAGTATAGCATGTGTTTCTAAGCCAGGTCCACCTTCATCAGATAAATAAACTATTTTCTGATCTAACTGTAGTTAGAATAAAGAGAGAAAGAGAGACTACATTCAGCACACCTCCAGGACAGTCCCTGTTTTTCTCTGTGGCATTTCTGAGATAATTCCAACATACATTAGCAGGGGCTCAACAGCTGATTCAATCAGGAGGTCAAAGCAGTTGGTGCTGGTTATTACATGGCACACTGAGACATCTGGGAAGCTTGTAAGGCATTTATTTGTTTTTCCAGAGAATTTTTATTTCTTGACCTATGTGGTTGCAGATACTGCTAGCACTCAGTGTCAGAATCCTCATGACTGATGACCCTTTCAGGAACATGACTTCAGATAAGCAAAAAGCAAACTTACCAAAGTAGAAATTTCCTTGTTGAGTGCCCAAAGACCTGGTAAGGGAGATTAGGTTATTTTTAGCAAGGAAAACGATGCCTGGTTATACAACCTGCCTCTTTATATCCAATAATAAGAGAAAAATGTATAATTGTCACCAGGCGCTAACACTAACAAAGACATTTCAGGTTGGGCAGGTTTTGCACACACACGAAAAAAAGTTAAAAAAAATCCCCATGGACAAATTTGGCCTTTAAGGAAATGTAATAGGACTGTTCTTTCTGGGTAATAGGACTGGTGGTTAGACTCTGTCAGCCAGCAGTAGAGAAACACGTGGGTGGCAATAACAGTTCTTGTTCAGTGCTTTTCATTTGAAAGGTACCTACAGAACTCCATTTCCAAGAGACTAGGTGCCTCTGAACTTACTCTACAGTGTTTTTTCCTAATCCATGCATGAAGAAAATCAAGAACAACGTTAGACCATGTACACCCATATTCACCTGTATCAGAAAGCACATAACCAGCCGGGCTCAGTGGCCTGTGAATTACCAGCACTTTTGGAGGCTGAGGCAGGCAGATCACTTGAGGCCAGGAGTTCAAGACCAACTTGGGCAATATGGTGAAACCCTGTCTCTGCTAAGAATATAAAAATTAGCTGGGCATGGTGGCGTGCACCTGTAATCCCAGCTGCTTGAAAGGCTGAGGCTGGAGAATTCTTGAACCTGGGAGGCAGATGTTGCAGTGAGCCAAGATTGCACCACTGCACTCCAGCCTGGGCAACAGAGCAAGACTCCATCTCAAAAAAAAAAGAAAGAAAGAAAAGAAAAAAGAAAGCACACACCTAAATGCACACACACACACATATACACATGCACATATATATACACGTACATACGTGTGCATATATGAACACACATACACACATGCACATATATGTACACGTGTGTATGTGTTTGGCAGCTGAGGTTTTCACCCAGCGAAATTCACTTTCTTGATTTTTGTTTGTTTTTTAAGCAACCATATGAATGGCATTTTGGCCCCTGCCTTACTTCAACATAACATCTTTCTTTGGCACCTTGGGAGAGGGGCTTCTAAAAAAATTAAAGAAAAAGAAAGAAAATGATACAAATTCAGAGGCAATAGTGCAAGTTTTAATCCCAGTTTCACCCCCGACTCTCTGCTTAGTCTCCTCATATGGAAAAGGAGCTTAGTGATGGCTTTTTGCCTCTCTTACCAGATAAGAGGACAAAATGGGGAATGAAAAGGCATTTAAATTTAGGAAAATATTCTCAAACTCAGAATGTAAGATCACTGTGATAAGTAGTATATTTGTGCAAAATCAAGACAGTAAATGTAGGTGGGGTGCAGCTTGCTCTTATAGAAAACTTATTCTCAATCATTCCTCATCAGTTCTGGTCTAGAGCCTCCTATCTGGTCTCCATGCCTTTATTCTTATCCCACTCACATCCATCTCTCAGAGCTTCTCCAGTGGTCTCCCTAAAGTGTTCGTCTCACCATTCTTTCCCCCCATATAAGACACATTTTCCCCACGGGAGACGTGTCACTGTTAACATAAACTGGCACACATTTTTAACATGGCTTACAAAGCTTCCTACGGTTTGACCCAGCCCTGATTCTCCAGCCTCACCTCCTTCCACTCCTTCCCTTGAACTTTGATCTTCAACAATTCCTTTTAGTTCCCTGAACACGCTGTGCCATTGTTATCCCTGCGTGCTTGCAAAACATTTTCTTTTGCCTGCAATGCCATTCCTGCCTAAACCTGCCTGAAAAACCAGTAGGCCTCAAGTGTGCCCCACTCTCTCTGGTATATGCTTATTCTTTTCCCGTTTAATGTGTTTACCTGTTTACTTTCCTATTCAGATGCCGATAATCTTACAACCATGAAACAAGTCAAATTCAATGTCAATATCAAGGGCCTGGTAAAGTGTCTGACACATAGAAGGTGCTCAAGTGGGCAATGAGTGAATGAAAGGAGGAAGTGTACAGTTAAGCCTTAGATTATCTATCTGCTCCAAATTGTTTACATGATGGTTACATACTTTACATTATTTTCCATATGTAACTTTTCACCCACCTTTTTTCTTTTCTTTTTTTTTTTTTTTTTTTT
>NW_016107320.1:14811005-14827580 GCF_001604975.1 Cebus imitator
ATTTAAAAAGGCGAAATGTGAATCCCTCTAAAGGGTTAGGGAACTCAGCCTTTTCAAACTAAGGACAGACTTTTTTTTCTCCTATGTCTGAGTTGAAAACGGGCTCCCTCTTGTGTTCTTTCAGTGTAATGCAGTCGTCTGCCATACAAACTGCCCTCCTTCCTGAGAATTCCCTCTATTCCTCTCCAGAGAGAGAGAAAATACGGGTCTGAAATGTAAAATAGCCAGCTTGCCACTCATGCTTTGCATGCTGCATGTGCTAAGGATAAATCAAGGCATAAATGTGAATAGCAGGTGTTCATATTTTATTCCTGACTTTGTTTGCTGTAATCAGCATGGTAATTCATTAGCTCTCAGTCCAGAGTACACACAGCAACTGTCATTTAAGGAAAAAGGAAAATAAAAAGAGCCCTTTCCTTTACATACAGACCTATTGCTACATTAATGTGTTATTTAATTGGCTTTTCAAGAGCTGAACCAGGCCAATCTCTCTCAACATCAATGAATTTGTTAACTAATGTATTAATATAAGCAATAATCTCTCTCTTTCTCTCTCTCTCTCTCTCTTTCTTGACAGAGCTTTGCTCTTGTTGCCTAGGCTGGAGTGCAGTGGCATGATCTCGGCTCACTGCAACCTCTTCCTCCCAAGTTCAAGCAATTCTCCTGCCTCAGCCTCCTGAATAGCTGGGATTACAGGTGTGCACCACCACACCCAGCTAATTTTTGTATTTTTAGTAGAGACGGGGTTTCATCATGTTGGCCAGGCTGGTGTCAAACTCCTGACTTTACTCAGGTGATCCACCCACCTCGGCCTCCCAAAGTGCAGGGATTACAGGAGTCAGCCATTGCACCTGACCAGTAATTTCTTTTGGAGCCTCTAATTTTCATAAAGCAACATGTCAGTAGTGTGGGAAATACAAAAAGTAATATATTAGAAGACATATTAGAAGATAAAATATGAAATCTCAAGTGACATAAATATACATAAATAATATAGTACAAGATAAAAGTTGTGATTGCAAGTGGCATATGTGACAGCTTTCATGAAGTGACACGCCGTGCAGAAAGAGATCAAAGGAGGAAATTCCTCGTGAGGTGGTGGAGATCAGGGAAGGCTTTCTGTGGAATGTGGTATCTCACCTGTACCTGAAACGATGAATACGCTTTCACCACTAGATAACAGGCTTGGAAAAACATTCCACAGACAAGAAAAAAAAACTGATCAATTCTGGACTTGCTGGAATAAGGTTTTTACAGAGAAGCCATTGCTAGCTGGGCAGAGAAGGGACTAGTCTCTGCAAGGAGACTGTAAAAATGCAGCAATTCGAAGCCTTAAACCCTCAGTTTCCTCAGGGTACGGGAGTCAAACCCATGACCTTGGTTTTATTTTTAGCGCCATGCTCTTCTAATCAGCTGAAAAGGAGACCAAGAGAATGAAGTGAGTGAAAAGTGCAGTGAATCAGAAACACGTGGGCCATAACACCGCGCAGTGACATTTCGAATAGAAAACCTAATGGCTTATCTATTGATCTATCTGCTCTTAATTCTGCTTGGCTGTTACTTTTTTCAAGTAACATTTCCAAATTACATTCAAATATCAGTTGTCTGCATTAATGAAACAGGACTGTGGAACAGATAATCCAATTGTCGTTTTAACTTTTAGTCTTTGGAATGGGTTATAATGGCAATTTAAAGAAAATTCATTCTTCCAAATTCATTTTTTTTTCAGACCAGCATTAAAATTTATGGGCTCTCTCTTATAAATCCATCAGACTACCTAATAAAAAGTGTTTCATGAATAATCTGCAGAGGAAATGATCCACTATTGCTAATGGGCGCCACTTGCTTACTGTCACATTCATTAATTCAATTATTTTGCATTGCCAAAATGGAACTTTTCTTTTTTTGAGACAGAGTCTTGCTCTGTCACCCAGGTTGGAGTTCAGTGTTAAGATCTCTGCTCAGTGCAACCTCCAGCTCCCGGGTTCAAGTGATTCTCCTGCCTCAGCCTCTCAAGTAGTTGGGATTATAGGTGCATGCCATCATGCCTGGCTAATTTTTGTATTTGTAGAAGAGACAGGGTTTCACCATGTTGGCCCAGCTAGTCTTGAACACCTGACCTCATGATCTACCTGCCTCAGACTCCCAAAGTGCTGGAATTATGGCGTGAGCTACTGTGTCTGACCCAAAATGAAACATTTTTAAATGAGCACCACAACAAGGAATGTCATGTGCCTCCTAATCTCTAGCCCGGTTCCACTCAAAGCCCACTGGTGTGAGGATTTAATTTAACATTGAGGCTGCTAACTCCTTGAAATGATGTATTTTGACAATCTCTTCAACATACTTGTTTTCTCATTCATAGAAATGAACATATTCTAGTTTCCTGGCTATCAATATTGAAGATACTTTCTTTAATGGGACACATGCTTCTATCCTCCCTCATCTTTTTAATGACACTGTCATATCTTGTCCCCGCCACAGCATGGAATTTTTCAGAGTGGCCCTTGTCAGTAAAAGCTGAAAGAGTCTGGTGGGATGTGGGTTAGTATCATTGACAAGGGGTTTAAGATTTAGGAATTAGCTACGCTTTTTATTTGTTTATCTTAAATTAATGGTCAAAGTTCTGCTACATAGTAGAGTCAGCTACTAATGATCACCTGCAAAGTTTTGCTACATCATACAGCAGTCACCTACCAATGATCACCTGCTAGCATTAAAAGCCAACTGCTTCCTTTCTGAAAAATGCTGACAAAAACTGCTACATGCCAGGGACTCCAGCTGTCTGGAACAGACGACACATTCTGCAATGCTGGTGCCCTCTACCGGCTGACACTACCCGAGGCTTCATGGTAGGGAATTCATGTGTCCCGATGGGAAAGCAGCAGTTAGGATTCTAAGGCAGTCAGGCTTTGAGAAGCAATTTAACATCAGAGTGAATGGTGAGGACAGGGAGGACAAGGAGAGGTACTAGTTTCCTGCTATCCACCCCGTCGTTATCATTCCCGTTTCTGCTAGCCCAAAAACCAGTTATCAGATCAAAGAAGTGGTATATTCTGGGATAATGTGGGATAATTGGTCAGAGAAAATAGTCATATATACACATACAAATGCACACACACACATACATGGGTGGATTTGTTAACAGATATTCTCATGGAAGGAATGAAACATTACAGATAGAAAAAAAGTTTTTATTGTATATTTGGAAAGATTTGGGATATAATTGCATTCTGTACTAATTTCTAGAATAAACAAAGGATACATTAAATGTAGATTTTTTTAAAGCATGATTTTCAAACAGAATTATATAATAGGGATATACAATGCCAATCACTTCAAGTTTAACACAACAATCATAGAAGATGTTTACAAAAGCCTTCAGTGGATACATCAATTTTCCCAAGGGCCTCTCTCATCTTTCTAAGCCCAGATCATTTCCTTTTGAACAATCCATCATGTCAACATCCTTATCCATTTTCTTCAAACTTCAAGTGGAGTAATCTTCCCAGATCGACATTGGCCCATGATTCTAGCGGTTTTCCAACACCACCCTTGTCAACTACACGTAAGTAATTCTGCCTCTTTGAACATTTTTAGGCTTGCTCTGCAACGTTATTAGAGAGGTGATTCAGTGAGTTCTAATTTTATAAATGATGAATTTATTAATGAATATCTTAACATATAATAGCTTTTTCTTTCCAAAGACATGAAATCACAGAATTCACTTGCAGATAGTTAATTCACAGAAATAGTAAACTCTCACCCTTGTCTGCATAGCTAACTTGACCATGGCTCCAAACAGAGAGGTGGACTCCTAACCCTTTCCATGTAGCCCTGCTTTTCTCCATCTTGGTGAACTCTCAACCAATCAGACACTGCTAAGACTCCGGGGATCACTTCCCTGTCATTATTCTGAATTACAAATGGCAAGTTGGGGCCTCATCGCTCAGGAAGCACTGTGTGAGACTGGATGGAGTTCTGCACTGGTCTTATTAGCATTTGCCTTGGGTTGTTAATTTGTATAATGACAGTCATGCATTTGTGCCAAAAGCATGAATAACAAAGTAGCTCCCTATGGCCATCATAATTATCACTTTTTAGCTGAAAAATAAAAAGCATTTGAAAGAAGCAAAGGGGGCATTCTGTTTATATAGTCTATGCCATAAGCATGGAGAATATGATCTGAAATCGAGAGTTAATGAATTTAATAAATATTAGTTGCTTCAGTTTGCCTTTGGGATGGAGGAGTTTATGTTTTTATAATAAATACGTTTGGCACAAATTGTGAGCTCAACAAAATTTGGGTGTTTGTTTTTGTCTTTTGAGACAGGGTCTTGCATTTTGTCACCTAGGTTGGAGCGCAGTGGCATCATGGCTCACTACAGCCTTGACCTCCCAGGCTCAAGAGATTCTCCCACCTCAGCCTCTCAAGCAGCCGGGGCCAGAGGCTTCTGCACCACCACACCTGGCTAATTTTTTTTTTTTTTTAATTTTTGTAGAGAAAGAGCTGCTCTTGAACTCCTGGTCTTAGGCAATCCTAGCAACCTGGCTTCCCAAAGTGCTGAGATTACTGGCAGGCGCCGTCATGCCAAGCCTTAAACAATGTTTTTCTCTTCAGAGCCTCCTTTTCTTTTTCCTCTTGTTAAAAAGAACCAAAACCCTTATAATTACCAGGTGTTATGTGGCGCAGTCTCAGAGCTGTGAAACAGTCAATGGAATACAAAAACAGCTCAAATCTTTTGTTTATTTTTCTTGAAAAGCCTGAAGAAGATCTGAATGCACCGTCCAAGATAGCTTCGTAAAAAAAGTCTCCTTTTCCTTCCAATTTTCTTCCATTATAATCTGTCACTACTGAGATGCGTCTCTCTTAAAAGCCCCCAAACAAAATGACTTCCTATTCCAATCCTGATAAGTTTGCTCTCCTCTCTCTGTTATGTCTGTGCTATTTAATTCAATTTACATGTTTTGGCTGGGCGTGGTGGCTTCCACCTGTAATCCCAGCACTTTGGGAGACAGAGACCAGCAGATCACTTGAGGTCAGCCTGGCCAACCTGGTGAAACCCTGTCTCTACTAAAAATACAAAAATTAGCCAGGTGTGCTGGTGGGCACCTGTAATCCCAGCTACTCGGGAGGCTGAGGCAGGAGAATCGCTTGAATCCAGGAGCCAGACGTTGCGGTGAGCCAAGATCACACAACTGCCCTCCAGCCTGGGCAAAAGAGCGAGACTTCAAGTCTCCATTTCAAAAACAAAAAAAAACAAATCAAAAAACAATTGACATGTTTTAATCCTCCTTCTTTTCCTCTGGCATCTAGAATTTTCTCTCAACTAAGTTCCCAGTTTTTGCACAATAAAAACTCAAGTGTGGCAAAGACTTAGAAGTGGGGAGAGGCTTTCTGGGGATGGTCAAGAAGTTGAAAAGGCAAAAAATGAAACTCTCTTTGGATAAAATTGGGTGTGGGTAGAAGGATGGGAACACTTACAAGTTAATAACCTTTGCTGCATCTAAATATATATCAAATATGCAAAAATCATCGTAATTAGTGGCTGAAAAAAATTCTAGTACCCTGTTGTTTTTATGCATGCTGTAGGTACAGGGTAAGCTATCCTGGAGGCTTCACATTAAAATGGAATCAGCAAATATGAAAACGTAGAAAATTCCATCTGCTTGACTCAGCTCAGTGTCCATATGGATTAAAAAATACAGCCCTTAATACTTTACAGCATGGTTTCTCCAACTGCGGAACTACGCGTGTGTGCATGGGAGCGTGCGAAAGGAAGATCGCTATCCCGCCGCCCTCTGGCCACTGTTGTAAAAATTAAGTCACTAATTACACAATGTCAAGGCTGGAAGAGTTATCCCCACAACGGGTGGGTTCCATCGCTCGGTGGGTAACTGTCCAATCACCACAACGAAGGAGCATTTAACAAGGGGATCTTATTACTTGCAGCAAGTAAAGAGGTCACTGGGAATAATTCCCCAAAGCAGTACCTTCTCCAACAATGGCGAAGCAGGACTTATTTTGAGCCAGTTAGATGAGCCACTGTGCTCTCCGCTGAGAGGTGGAGTGAGGCAGCACAGGCGCAGCTACTGATCATGCTTCTACATATGTCACACGTATAGAACACGGTGAGTAAGCGTTGCCTTGGGCAGTGATTTTACCATGTTAATGAAGGGAGTTAACCAAAGTGCACTTCCAGCTCAGGAATTTCTGTAACCAAGGCTGTTTCTTCCTGGCACATTTTTTTTCTTTTTCAACTTCTATTTTAGAGTCAGGGGGTACATGTGCAGGTTTGTTGGCAAGGTAGATTGCCGATGCTGACGTTTGGGGTATAAATGATTCACTCATGTACCAAGCACAGTTTCCGACAGTTTTTCAATCCTCCCTGACTCTATCCTTCCCATCTCTAGTAATCTCCAGTGTCTACTGGTGCCATCTTTATGCCCGTGAGTACCCAATGTTTAGCACCCACTTGTAAGTAAGAATATGTGGTATTTGGTTTTCTGTCTTTTAACCTTTAAAACAATGGCTAGGGATGGGGTAATTAAAATAAACTCTACAGGTCCTTCCGTAACCCAGGGTCCCTGGGTTTTTGGGTACACACAATGGAAAAGTACCCTCTTGTATCTATTGCACATTGACTTCTTGTCATTTCAAAAAGTTCCAGAAGATTCAGAAAAGATAAGCCCTCAGGTTGGGGCTTAGCCAGGGCTGGTTGCTGGCTTTGCCAGGGAAGAATTCAAGGGTGAGCCAGAGGTGTTAGAAGTAATCTTTTCTTAAAGGGTGCTGCTCCTTGGGGAGCCGGGCTAACTCACGCGCCATGCGCCCAGAGTCAGCCGTGCATGGGCTCTAGGCAGCTGTATTTATATCCACCTGTAATTACATCCAAATTGAGGGGCAGGCTAATGCAAATTGCAGGGGTGGGTTATTCAGAACTGTCTAGGAAAGGCATGTAAGTTCCACTCGTTTCCATGAAAAGGGATGGTAACTTCCAGGTTGTTGCCATGGCATTTGCAAACTGTCATGGTGCTGGTGGGAGCAGCTTATGCTAATGAGTAATGACAGTGACTAGATGTTGCCTTCTTCACTACCTGCTGGTTCCTGCTGGTTTTTTGCTTCATCCTGTCGGGATGGGGAAATAAGTCATGCTGGCCTTCTACCTCAGCTAGATAACGGTGGCCCGGACAGACTGTGGTTTACCCACAAGTAATGAAAGTTGTCTGAATTTAGATTCTTAGCTCCTAATACAGAAAACTGATATGCAGGTCTGTCCTCACCGTGTACTCCAGAAGATGCTGATCTGGGTGATCTGGGTGCTGAGAGGCAACGGCTGCCAGAGATTCTGTTGCCACAGCTTGGACATGCAGGAGAACACCAAGGCTGCTGTGGGACCCTCTAACAAAAATGAGGGACACAGCCCTCCCAGAGATGCTGGGCACACTCGCAGAGTGGCCCTTGCCTCCAAATGAGCTCTGTTTGGAAGGTTTGATTCCTCACAGAGCCCACCCAACCACTTTATTCTTCCTTTAAGAACAGAAAAGGAAACGTTAAAACTAAAAAGCAGTTTTTTGTAAAAATTTGCCACTATCCAATAAATAAAACTGCGGCTCACAGAAACCTCCCAACTGCTCCTCCCATCCCCAGAGAAGCTTTGAGCATTTCTCGGCATACTTGAACTTCATGCCATTTTCCTAAACCAAATATTAAATGTCCACCTCGAAGTGAGAGTAATACATCACTGAGGAGAGAATGGGTAGCTCTTGTGAAATACGAAAACACGTAGAAATGAGAAGTGGACCCTTTCTCCTGTTCTCACCCCACCCTGTGCGCAGCGCAGACGATGTGGCCATCCTTCAGAGGCGGCTGCTGTCTCTGACTCTGAGACTGTGCGTGTCCCATTGTTAATGTTATTGCTGTTAATGTTGTGATGTTTGTGTTGTTTGATTTTGTGTTCTTGATATTTTGCTTTCCCTGGAACAGGTAGGCGTGTTTTCGTTTGTTATTTTATACCTTGGAATCATTTTGGCTTAAGTCAATAATGACAGTAATGTTCCCAAAATGAAAATCAACAGGTCTGTTGTTTGAAACAGCCAAGTCGTTACTTTGATTCTGTTGTTCTATCAAGGCTCTTTTTCTGTCCCTTTTCCCCTTTTCTTTTCCTTTACAAAACAGCCTCTATTACAACACATGTGCATTGATTGTTGGTTGGCACAATCATATATTCTATACTCTTCGATTTTCAAAAATACTTCTAGTAAATAAATAAAAAAGCTTAATAAAATATCTAGCGGCTTGCCAACCTATTAACTGTATAGTTCATGTCTAATTATTTTCACCTATACAATTTGGGAAGAGCTTTGCAATCAATCACTTGGTGCAGTTCTGAAGATAAAGGAGAGCATCTGCTTTTTGTTTGGGGAGAAGACATATGCATGTTTTAAGGGAACCCTGTGCAATGAAGTGGCGGAGACGTTCTCCTAAGCCTCATTTTCACAGAGCATAAGGAGGAATGGATTCAGCTGACATTTTGGGGATAGACATAAAACATTTATATGAGTAAAGTACAATGCTTAAAGCAATTGAAATGAGAATACTTATTTTCATAATTCATACTCCTTGTTTCCTAAGCACTGATTGTTAGTACCTAACTCTATTTGAGTTTGTGCCACCATGTGCAGACTGCATTCCTGGTGCCCAGCTACTGCATCACAGTCCTCTGCTTTCTGGTTAGAATTTGACCCAGACGTGCAAAGAGTCCGAGTCCCTTCTCCTGGTGTTTCAGCACTCTTTCACCTTACAGCCACAACCAAGACAACCGATAACATCAGACGGAACCTCCATCCTTAACGAAAGCAGAGGAATTTAAACATGAGTGCAGTATTTTGAGCATCAGCAATGGTGGGACTTTGCACAATGCCCTCTGCCCTCTGCCCTCTGCCCTCTGAGGTTTATGGAAGTCTGTGATCCTTTGGCAAGAGATCATAGTCACTGGGTGAACTGGCCCCACAGGGAGGCAGAGTGACTAGCTAGCTATGGAATGCTGTTTAACACTGGCAAATACCATCTAAAGGGTCAACCAAAGTTTATTAAAATCACCAGCAATGCATACGAGACATTGTATGAAGAGATATTAACAGTTAGGAAGTCGCGGCTATTTTGACATGGACAGATGATCATGGCATGGAATTGCTGTAGGGTGGGGCTTGGCCATGGTCACTTTTCAAAGCTCCTGAGCAACGCTGGTGCCCATTCATGGTTGACCGCCACTGGGGCAGCACTTTTGGCCATCTGGTAGGAACCGAGCACAAAGCTCCACCTATATTCCAGCTGCTGGCTAAGGAAAATAAAACTTTTTCAACTCACATTTTATTTTTTAAGCTCCTCTCTAGACAAAGAAGATAATAAGATAAAACAGTTAAAACTAGAATATGAGACATTGGGATTAGATATAAGAAGCAGCTTGGGGGAAGAAGAGGTTAGTTATTAAAATGTATGACCTCAGGGATATTGTGTCATATCATTTCTGGAGGATTTCACAACGGGGGTGAATTTCCATCTGTCTTCAAGGTGTTTCTAATGGAATGCCAAGGTGATGCTGGAGGCTATAGCTCATTCCTTTAGACAGGGCTGAATGCTGCGCTTATTCATCACTTATTCATTGAAAACAAATCAAATTTTTCCCAAGTGCCTTATAATGTTCTAAGAAAAGGCCACTGGGCTGGATGAAGGATTTGGGTGTACACGTTGTGGCAGGTCCTGTTTGTGAAACTGTGACAGGCAGTACAGTGTTTGAGGTAAGTATGTAGCTCTAAAGCCAACTGCCTGGTTTCAGTTTTTTCACTTACTGGTAGACAAAAATATTCCTTAACAGCCCCATCAGTTTACCTGTAATGGGGATAATGATGATGATGCAGATGCTGTCATCCTCATATAATCATTCTAATAGTAGTTAATAGCCTATAATCTTAGAGTTCAATGAGTTTATATATGTAAACTAGTTATACCTGCATGGAACATAGCAGACATTTGTATTAAGATTTAATTTTTTTCGTTAAAAGTCAATTTAGGTCACTTGCATCAGAAGATTCATTCAATCCCAATTAATATCTTTGCTAGCAAAACTAAAATATGCACTCTTTTTTTCCTGTTCTTTAAGCTACAATAAAGTACAACACTTCTGAGGAAAGGCAAAATCTTAGTGCTGGAAGGAAATAATGAAATCTTCTAGAGGAATGGTTTTCAACCATAGTTGCATATTAGAGCGCTTTCAAATAATATTTATACTCAGGCCTAAATACAAACAAGAGAATCAGGGGTGGAGCATAGACACCAGTTTTTTCTCTTCGGTTTTCTTTTTTTTTTTTTTCCTGATTGTGTTACTTACCAAACTTTGTCATTCCAAAGTCTAACAAAGGTTTCAAGCCAATGGTCTAGAACCATCTGCCTCAAAACGCAGAAATTTCCTTAACCAGCCTCTTCTTAATATTTCCATTGACATAGACTGGCATTTCCATTACCTCACATAAAATTGAATAGTCCTTTAAATTTAACTCATGCTAAGCAAACAATTCAGCCTAATCACACTCAATGTTTATTTTCAAATTTGAATTAAGCACCTCCTCCTGTTGTTGGCAAAAGTGATAAATAAATGATAAATGCCAAATATCATGAAATATTTCTGCAAATTCTGCAACTTTTTACAATCATCACAGTTAAATGAAGTAAAATATTTTCAAAAGCAAATTAAATTCATTTGGTTGTTTCTAGACCATTGGCTTGAAACCTTTGTTAGACTTTGGAATGACAAAGTTTGGTAAGTAACACAATCAGGAAAAAAAAAAAAAAGAAAACTGAAGAGAAAAAACTGGTGTCTATGCTCCACCCCTGATTCTCTTGTTTGTATTTAGGTCTGTATAAATATTATTTGAAAGCTCTCTAATATGCAACTATGGTTGAAAACCGTTCCTCTAGAAGATTTCATTATTTCCTTCCAGCACTAAGTAATAAATAATACAGTTATGATTACTTTAAGTGAAATTACATGAAGATAGCGTTTCAGTTTTGAAAGCTGTTTGGGAATCTCCCTCCGCATGATCAATTTCACTTATTTCTTTTTGAATTTATTTTATTCGTACATTACTAGTTGTGCAATAAACTATATAATCAAGAACCAGTGTCAGGCACGGGGCTACAAACCTTACTTAATAAGTGCAAAACCAAAAGCTGATTCAAAACTCAAAACTTTAGATTTCTTCAATGTGTCATACCTTTCTCTTTCCCCTAAACTATTCACTGTATTGGATATTTTCAGTTAAGCTGATTTTTAAATAGACTTAATATTGTATGTAACAATTCAGAGTTGTAATTCAGGTAAATTAAAGACTTGGTAGGGAAAGATTTACTGTGGACCTTTTTAAAACAATGGGTTATTCTAGCTTATTTAAGATGTAATTTAACTCACCAGATTGTGGTGTGTATACAATTTCTGGAGACACTGATCAAGTAAACCAGGAATCGAGGCTACATGTGCTGTGATCATTCTTTGAGGATCAGTGGGTGTGCATGTAGGCTGGTTTACAGAACAGAAATGAGATAAGAACAGGACGCCTAAAGGTTGGGCACCACTGAATTCAATGAGGACAGATCGCCTGAGTCAGTCTGGTTCGGGGGAAGGGCAGAGTTGATTGTTCTTCAGAAGGACATCGGAAGGGCGGTCACCAGGAAACTGCAGATCACGGTAACAGTGCCACAGATGCCTGTTAAAGATGGTTACTGCAGTCTCCTCAGAAAAGTACTATTACATTTTAATTTTTCTATGGCGAATTATCAGTGGGCCAAGGGTCATGAACACCAGATAATAACAGCCCTCATTAATGTATGTTTAAGTGCTGCTATTTCTATAGAGCCTTTATAGTGCAGATTTTTAGATCTGGTATTATTTCTTCTTTTCTTCTAGATACTATCATTAACACAGATCTTAGAAAACTTTTTGTATCCCAGCTTTTCTTTGTTCATTTTATTTTCAACAGAACTGGCAGAGACCAACGGAGTCAGAATTAACACAATGAAACACAATTAACACAAGCAACAAAAACGTCATAGTGATGCTGAATGCGAAGAAACCATCAATTGTAGTTTTAAAACATTTCCAAGGACCTTTTTCCCTTTAAATGCTAAAGTAAATCTTTACAGAGTGGTTTTTTTTTTTTTTTAATTATAAACTCAGTTTCTCAGCTTTCTGTTCCATGTATAATACCTGATTTTTGTGGGTCTTTTTCCTCAATGATACACAGGCAAGCATTAGTAATACTTATTTAGATTTATGTAATGCCATTCTTTGGCATAGCACATTCTCATATTGTCCCCTTCGCAGCTCTGCAATGGAGGAAAAGGCTTGTAAAGCAAGAGATTTTGGTCCTATTCGTTTGTGTGTGTGTGTGTGTGTGTGTGTGTGTGTGTGTGTGTGTGTTTTGAGAAGGAGTTTCGCTCTTTGTTACCCAGGCTGGAGTGCAATGGTATGATCTCGGCTCATGCAACCTCCGCCTCCTGGGTTCATGCAATTCTCCTGCCTCAGCCTCCCGAGTAGCTGGGACTACAGGCTGTGCCACCATGCCCAGCTAATTTTTGTATTTTTAGTAGAGATGGGGTTTCACCATGTTGACCAGGATGGTCTCTGTCTTTTGACGTCGTGATCCACCTGCCTCGGCCTCCCAAAGTGCTGGGGTTATAGGCGTGAGCCACAGTGTGTGTGTTTTAATTGATCTGATATTGGGAAAGACCCCCTAAGCTTTGTCCTTAGTGTTTTTTTTAATCTTTAATCTGTAGTAAAAGGGATTTGAATAGGTTATAGATAGCTTCTTCTAAAACTGAAATGTTGTAGCTTTCTTTTAGAGTGCATTCAGATGGGGGCAAAGGCCCTTAGTAACTTGCTCAAGCTCATACATTTAGTCAACATAGAGAAGGACTTCAGTCCCTGAATCATATTCCAAAGTGTTCCCACTAGGCTAGATTGCTTATTACTGAGAATGTGAAATTCAGACCTTGGTTTACCTTATCATGATTTTATTTTATTCTTGGACTAAAAAAATTGTCTTAGTCTCATTGTCGTATGAAATTGAAACATTTTTAAACTAATTTCAAATGTTTTACGTGAATAAGGAACACCAAACTGTGTCATGTGAGTGTGAAGATCAGGGGAGAAGGACTTCCACTCTGATCACTGCCACCCACACCTCCGCGGTCTACTCTGTCTTGGGTTAGCACTGTTTTACAAGAATGTGGATTTCATTCCTTCTAAAGGAGTGGGACCTGATGATTTTTGATTCTCCAAGGGCAAAGAGAAAAGATGATGTATTTATCTTAATGGAATTTAATTATAATCGGAAAGTTTCTCCAAGTTTTGTTTGTTTATTTGAATTTAAGACTAACCCACACTCCAAGGATTTCTTAAACAGGAGTACTTGAAGCTTCAAAGAGGATCCTTTGAAAAGCGCTAATAACCAGAGTGTTGTCTTCTCTTCCACAAGAAGGAGCCAGGTGGGGAGGTACAGATCTAGTTCTTCTCTTTGTCCCACTACTCATTTTTTCCCATAGATCAGGGAGGTAAACTATTGCTTTCCATTGGATAATATTAAGCAGGAATGGGGGTCATTGCACCAAAATAACAAAGGGGTCAGTTGCTTGGTTCTTCATGGTTTGCTGACACTTTGCTCTGTTTCTTGTCTTCATGTAATAAACTCACCAAGGAAAGGTCTCTCTCTTCAGGAGTATTCTACTTTCTCCAGCTTCATTGGAAAAGTTTCATTGGAGGAAAGAGGTAGTCAGCCCTGATACCTTCTCTAATTTAATGTTGCCAGGGAGCCCTCTGCTTTGAGAGCTATCAGGAATCCACTGATAAAACTAGCGCCATATTTAATTCCCATTTGCCTCCTTGATTATTTCTCAATGTGTTTAGATAAAGAAGAAAGATGCCATTAGCTCCTCCAAATTTCTAACAGAAGCCAACACAATCAAGAACCACATTCTACAGCTAATAACTTAATTAGAGGGCAACAATGTTTTCTGCTAAAGTTTGCTAGAAAGTGGATGTAACGATCCCAGATGTAGAAGGTTGTTCAGGGACTTATATTGCAGTCCCTTTCTAATCTACTCTAATCAGATGTTAATGTATTCATATCTTATCAATTTGTTGGAGAAAATTATATTCGGAAGCATCATATGCCTCGCTCTCAAATAATTATTCTAATTTGTTTTGCTCACTTTGTATAGTACTATAGCACAAGGTGGAGAAATAGGGCCCCAGCAGGTCAGTGAATATTGCCTTACTACTCAGTACACATTTGTAGATCATAAACACGGTTCATTAGTTTCTCAAAGACGAGAAAGTTTTCTTGCAGCAGACACTGCAGAAAGTAATAAAAATGATATAATCATTCTTGAAGAACACATAACGTTTACAGTCGTAATAAATTTTCCATGCACATGTGCACGTCTAACAAATGCTGTAGAGTTTGAAAGTTGAGAGACACTTTTGAACCACTTAAAGCCACATGTCAAATCTTTCTTTAATTGTGATAAATTCTGTTCTCTCACCTGAGAAGGTGACATTTCATGGCAAATAAGTCTGAGAAATCATCCGGAACCAGAAAAAAATTTTTTGTTTTGTAAGCTATTTCCTATAATAACTAGAAAATTTGGGACAAAAAAAAAGCTAGCTCACAGCACAGTTGCTCTGAGCCTTGTTAATCACAATCAGGAAACTACACTCTTGCTTGAGAAGCCCAGGTTCTCCTCTGCACGAACTTAACCCAACGTCTTGGTAAGCTGGAGTGGCTGCCTGTACGGCTGTGAGCTCCAAGTTGCTGGAGTTTCTTTTCTTTCCTTTTTTTTTTTTTTCTGAAATTTCAAAATATTTATTGAATGGAAATATAAACATAAGCCCAAAAGAAAACAGTGCCAAAGTTTATAAGTAAAATGTAATTTTCCCTTAATTAATATTATTGCTTGCTGTTCATGGTTTACAAAATGACTGACATTTCCCTTCTATCCCTTTGTACCTATGTGTATCTAGCAGAAGTGTTCTTAGCTCTGCCTACGTGCATACAGAAACTTTGTATCGATGATTATGTTCAAATGTTTATTTCTTTTCCCTGGAATAAATTGGGGGACTGGCACTGTCTGGAATGATCACAGGACAAACAGGAAGCTCTGATCATCTTGAGTTTCATGTTTATCAGAAAAATAAGGGCACAGTGGCTCTATAACAGGAATTTTGTTGAAAATGTAGATATGGCACCCATCACTAACATTGGAAAAGGAAATGAACTGCATACCTACAACCAGGAAAATCCCCACTCTGTGCAACTGGGGACTGACCCAGAGAAAAGTCAAAGGCATAGTGCTGGTGCCAAAGATCTTTCCTTTTCTGGAACTCACAGTCCAGAAGCCGAGCTCTGAAGAAAGTACAATGTCCCCCTGTTGATTCACAGATTCCTTAAAAATGCCCACATCCCATCCTTTGCTGGTGCCCACATCCACCTCCCAGTAATGCAACCAGAATTGAAGCAAGAGGTCCCTAGGTTGCACAGTGTGGAATTGAACCGTTCAGCTTGCTCTTTCCAATTCTGTCTGAAATCCCCACATCGGACACTCCTCAGATCTTCAGAAATGATGAGACGGTTGTTGGCTGTGTCCACATCCAAGGTCATATCTACTTGAAACTTCTTCATCCTTGGGTTCATCATTAGAATCGATTTCAGCTTGGGCTCTAGTTCCTTGATGATGAAAACCAGTGCCCTCAGCTTGAACCTGGGCTTGATGTCATTCTTCTGAGAGACCACAGTGCATCAGGGGCACAGTACACGTGGCTCCTTCTGCAGTGAATTGATGCACTGGAGGCAGCAGGCATATCCACATTTCAGTTGCACAGGTTCTTCAAGATCATTTAGACAGACAGGACAACTAATTACTTGTTTGAAGGGTTCCGCCAATGCAAATGTCTCTCCTTCCCAAGTTCCTCCCCGCCCCCGCCTCAGCTGCTTCTGCCAACAGCTCAGATCTCTCATTTTATTTTATTTTATTTTTATAAACAGGCATGTTTAGTGATAGCTTGCTCTTCAGAGATGACTACAGAGACTTTTAATCTATAATTCAGGAGTATATAACCATACAGCATGGGCCAATTAGCCAAATGTAAAATAAACTAGGTTCTTACTACAACTACCCTATAAACCTTGCAACTATTCTTTCCAAAAGGACCCTAATCTCATGTGAAAACACCTACTGTGGGGGAACCAGAAACCTGGCTATGTGGCCAAAAGTAAAAACCAAAGGAAACAATAGCAACTCAGTGGTTAATTGGTGAAAGCACAAAATTTGTGTCCCTTACTGTGCTGCTGCTGCTGCTGGTGGTACTGCTGCTGGTGGCTGTACTGCTGCTGCTGGTGGTACTGCTGCTGGTGGTGGTACTGCTGCTGCTGGTGGTGGTACTGCTGCTGGTGGTGGTACTGCTGCTGCTGGTGGTGGTACTGCTGCTGGTGGTACTGCTGCTGGTGGTGGTACTGCTGCTGCTG
>NW_016107320.1:14828851-14845961 GCF_001604975.1 Cebus imitator
CTGCTGCTGGTGGTGGTGGTACTTCTGCTGGTGGTACTGCTGCTGGTGGTGGTGGTACTGCTGCTGCTGGTGGTACTGCTGGTGGTGGTGGTGGTACTGCTGGTGGTGGTACTGCTGCTGGTGGTGGTACTGCTGCTGGTGGTGGTGGTACTGCTGCTGGTGCTGGAGCTGGTGCTGCTGCTGCTGCTTTGGTCTTCTTAGTTTTGTTCTTTTTGTGCTCCTTCTCCAGCCCGTCCATGTTAGCTCTCAGTAGGTTTGAATAAGCCCTCTGAAACTTATTCACTTCCTTGGAGCTCACCACAGTGCTGATCTTTTTCCCGTAGGTAGCTCTTAACAGGCACTTGTCTGTGGGCTCAAAGCCCTCCACAGAACCTTTCTTTGGTATTTATGTATTTCCCTCTCTTCTTCCTTGTGGCCTGGCCACCTCCACTCACACAGACACCTGCAGAGTCACCAAAGCAACAGGAATAGGGCTTGGCCAAGCTTCTCTGCAAGCATATCTCACCCCTTCCACAATTCTCCATCAGGGCCTGCTGCCCTGTGAAGTCAGCCTTTCTGCTGACTTCACCCTTCGAGGTTATTCTTGATATTTATTTTAATAAAATACCACGATGACGGAGACGCCGGAATGAAAAGGTCCAGGTGGCATAATTTATCTCTAGCAATTCAGTGGAGACAATTAAATGAAACTTGCAAAATGTAAAAGGCAGCTTCTAAAACTGGGAAAAGAGCCACTTTTCAAACCTCATGTCATAAAGTACATGTTTAGATTTAGGGCACTCTGCAAATATCAGTCCCTTGTAGGGAAGAACACTCCCTTGCAGAGCTGGTTAAAGTCAGCTCTAGGACTGCATGACTATTAAAAAAACAAACAAAACAAAAAAACCTACTCTGTTCTCTTTATGTCTACTGGGCTTTCAGGCACAGCTGTTGAATTCCCAAATGGGCAGTTGAAATCCAGACCATTTAAAGCACAAAGATACACACACACACACACACACACACACACACACACACACACACAGCAAAACAAAAACTCCAGATTAAAAGGAGATTAAAATCTGCCATTTTCCATCAAGTGTGTCAACTATCTCCTCACACTTGTCATCTGTAAAAAGATGTAGTGAAATGAATACTTGTACCAATGGTCTGAGAATAGTTCTGGCATCACCATTTGCTATGCAACCCAAGTCCCTTAATGTCCCTACCCTCTCTGTCTATAGCATGGCAAGATAATACTTAATTTACTTCCTTCGAAGAGTGGCTGTATAGGTCAAATTAAGAAATAGATCAAAAAGTATAATGCATGGAACACATAAAATGCTACTTTTGAATATTTGTACGTTCTTTATTTACAACTTTTAAAATTTGCTTTTCCAAGTCACAGAAGGAATAGGGAATACCTTTAACAGTGACAGCCCTTAGCCCTGAAATTTAGAAGACTGGGTGATCATTGTATTTAATTAAATAAAGTTGAAGGGAAACAAGAGAAAAATTAGGCTATAGTTATACTACTTCGACTGCTTTCTGGCCAAGAAAAAAAAAAAAAGCCTTTAAATGTCTATTCATTTGTTCAATCACTCAGTCAAAAAAAAAAATCAAACCAGCCTTATGGCTAAATTATAAAATTATATATCACTCAGTCTACGGTAGAAGATGATCATACAAAAAAGTCGTCATATAATAGAAGAATGCGCAAAATACAACATAGCAAGGGCGAAGAACCAACTTCCGCTCAGGGCAGGAAATGAAAGTCTTCAAGGGATGGCATAGGAATGTAAGAGGCATTTAACTGGACCTTGAAAGATAAATAGGCTTTTTCTATGTGGACAACAGCATGTTCATCACTACTGACACAATAAAAATTCACTTTTAATATTAAATGAAAAGGTGAAATTATATAAGTAAATATGATCAGTATCTTCCACAGTAGGATAGGTTCTCTTGAAGGCAAATTAAACACTGTTTCTATTCAAGCGATTGAGCACCATAGGCAAGGCTTGCCAGATGGCCTGTTTGGATGAAAGCCATCCCGCTGGTATTAAGTAGAAACACAATCCAGTAGGGAAAACAATTCCTGGGAGGCAGACTCCAAAGGAGCTCAGAGGAAGAGAAAATGAAGGAGAGGGAAGCGAGGGGTGGAGAGTAAAGAAAAGTAAAAGGGAGGGAGCGGGAGAGAAGGAGTCTGGCTTTTTTCTCCATTTTTCTCAATTCCTTTAACCACTACATTCCCTCTATCTATGATGGGTGTACAAAGTAAGTTGATCTAATTAGTTGGTTTTAAGAATTTAGATATTCTACTTTCGTAAGCAATTAATAAAATGTTTAAATTCATAATGTATTTATTAAATTGTGTGTAAAGCCCATGAAAAATTGAACTAATACAGCTAAGTGGATTTCATAGATAAAAGTTGATGACCTAAACATTCCCCTGATGCTGTGACTTATTCCTTGGGTGACACTGATAAGTTGTGAATAATGAAAAGACCTCTCTTTCTGTGTTACCTTCTTAAAGAACTTAAAGAACTCCTAGCATCTTTATCAGATGGTAGGAAAGTGGAATGCTGTCCTCTGTTTCACCTTGCCAATTTTCTGTAGAACTGACCTAATAGTGAAGTGTCAAATCTGCTCAAAGCTAGCAAATCTTCCCCAGGAACCTTAGGGATTTCCTTCAGAAAAGTAGTGTCATCCTAACTGTAATAGACTAACATGTAAAAAAAGGGTTCTTGGGGAAACATTTCCCAAAGTTGATTCAAAACAGAAATTTCAGAGTGGGGATGGTTCCAGACTCTCTGAATTAGGAAGGGGCACAGCCTCAAAAGGAGACCCAAGGTTAGCTGGCAAAGGTGCTCTCTCTCTCTGTTTTCTTCCTCTCTCTAACTCTCAGTTCTAAAGGCCTCAGTCCAATTCACTTTAGTCTTTGAAGACCTTTAGAAGAGCTCAGATTTGGGGAAAGGTAATTCTTTACTCTTTCCTGTTCTTCGAATTCCAATAAGAATAGTTCTCAATGAGGCTTATGAATTTACAAGAAATGAAGCCATTGAGAACTGCAGAAAGCTATTGAACCAATGTCTCTGGGCTTTGAACAAGTATATATATTTTGAATTTTGCATTTGTGATACTGATGTCTCCTCCTGGTCAATAATCACTTGTCACTTATTATTAATACTAATAAGGGCCAAACTAACATTAAACTCTTCCTTCTACACCTTGAGTCTCTTTGAATGGAAAGGGACCTAGAAATGATTTAAAAGATCTTTAAAATGACCTCCAGTCTTAGAAACAATGTAAGTCTGCGGCTATTGAGGGTAGAGACACACTTAACTTACCTAAACATTTAAAAATGTTTTAAGGTAAACGTTTAAATGTGCCAGGAAAGAATATTTATGATGACTAATATGCATAGAATGTCACAGAACTTAGACTCTAGCTATTTATGAGTGACTGTTGATGATCATGATTAGAAAGAAAAACAAATTAGCCATAGAAGGTATCTCGTGGGTCCACAGCCTAGGGTTGAAAAGGTAACTACATTAGAAGTGAAACATCCACAATTATGCATATCTCCATGCAGCAAACACGCACATGCACCTCTTGAATCTAAACTAACTATATAAATGGATAAGTAAATAAAGAAAATGTATAAAGAATCCCATTTTTAAATGTGTTTGTATTGTACTTTCAGACTTGTAATACTTTATTTTACATTTTTGCATTTTTATGCAAAGGGAGCACATCAGAGATTGTCTTGTACAAAAAATGCTTCCTTTTCTATTTTATTTTATTTTATTTTATTTTTGAGACGGGGTCTCACTCTGTTGCCCAGGTTGAAGTGCAGTGGCCAGATCTCGGCTCACTGTAGCCTTCACCTCCCAAGTACCAGCAATTCTCCTGCCTCAGCCTCCCAAGTAGCTGGGATTACAGGCACACGCCACCATGCCCAGCTAATTTTTGTATTTTTCATAGAGATGGAGTTTCACCATGCTGGCCAGGCTGGTCTCAAACTCCTGACCTCAGGTGATGCACCCACCTTGGCCTCCCAAAGTGCTGGGATTACAGGTGTAAGCCACCGTGCCTGGCCTTCCTTTCAAAGACTTAAATTAACTCAAGTTTAATATTTTATTTTACTGATGAGAAATACAGTGATTATTGTGATTTCTGAACTTCTTTTCTTTCTCAAGGGATGCTAGTTGCCACTAAAATCTCATCTCTTCATTTCTTGGGCAAGGCTGCCAAGCCAGAGTAAATTTCCCAGACTTCCTTATTTTGGGATTTGGCTATCTGACTGTGAGTAGGAGTGATATGCATGTACATTTCTAAGCCCAGGTCTTCGGTCATTGGTTGAACACATTCTCTTCCTGTGAAGAGACCCAGCTTCCACTGTGTAGACAACGAGATTACCTGATATGGTTTGGCTGTGTCCCCACCCAAATCTCGTCTTGAATTGTAGTTCCCATAATTTCCACTTGTTGAAGGAGGGAGCCAATGGGAGATAATTGAATCTCGGTAGAGGGTTTCCCCATTCTGTTCTCATGGTAGCGAATAAGTCTCATGAGACCTGATGGTTTTATAAGGGATTTCCCCTTCTACTTGGCTATGATTCTGTCTTTTATGGCAGCATATAAGATGTGACTTTTGCCTTCCACTGTGATTGTGAGACCCCCTAGCCACATAGAACTGTGAGTCCATTAAACCTCTTTTTCTTTATAAACTATCCAGTCGCGGGTGTGTCTTTATCAGCGGCATGAAAACAGACCAAAACCCTACCATAAAGAATATGGCAGGCGAGGTGGTGACTTGAGGCCTGGATCCCTCCAAGACTGTAATCAACAGTTCTCCATCGACCGGGGCAAATCTCACTGACACGTGGACATGAGAGAGAAATAAAACGGTATAACTTTTCTTTTAAACCCCTCAATTAGATCTATTTTTAGAAAATGTTTTATATCAACATTTGATGTAAAGGCGATCCTCTAAAATCCCTCAAACATTGTAGCTCCTTCAGCCAGGAATTGAAATTCTTAAGACATATCTTATGGTTTTTTGTAGCCAGATTTAGAAAAAGGCCTGACACACAATTAAAAAAAAAACCCAAAACCCAAACATATATGTGTATGTGTGTGTATGTATATATATACACATTATTATATATGCATATATATACCTAAAAAGAATGTATGCAACAATTATTAAAATGAAACTTACTTCAGGTCACATAGTCAATTGCCTCAGAACTAAAAAGAAGCCTTCATGTTTTCAATATATTTTTTTAAATTTTTTGTAGAGATAGGGGCTCACTATGCTGCCTAGGGTGATTTTGAACTTGTGGCTCAAATGATTCTCCCACCTCCGCTTCCCAAAGTGCTGGGATTATAAGCATGAACCACCATGCCTGTCTCAATTATTTCTGAGATGTCCTCAACCCAAATCTCAACTTTTTTTTATCCTAAGAGAAACAAAAACATCAATTTGAGCCTTGGTCATACAATTTTGTCCTCCTATACATCTCTAAGACATATTGTTTGGAATATTCTTCCTGTCGTTATTAATTAGCATCTACCAGCTAGGACTACCAGACAATTGCCCTACTCATGTTTTCATAGCAGACACAACATCTTGGTTTGTCAAATGTATTATAATTTCGGAGAAAAGAAAACAAGCTACCCCAATTACGTTTTGCCATTTGTCTGACACTTTCATTATCCTTGATGCAATTCCTATCACATGCTGTCTTGTTGTGAAAGCCATTTCTGTCAAATTAACTTAGGGGAGACTGGTGGAAAATGAAATTTAAAAAAAAAAAAAGGAAAAATAAAACCCTTCCTCATCTACTTCTACCACCTGGCAAATCAGAAGACAAATACAATTTTATTATATTTTAAATTAAATCAGATTCTGGGCTTACTATTTCTGACATAATCCAATGTAAAACGGAAGAGCTGCATCCATCCCTGACCATTAAGGAGCATGCTCGATGCATGGAAAATCGATTCCGGCTCATAGCCATGTGGCTCTTTATGATGCCCCATTAGGATTTCTTTAATTTTTGTAAATCTAGTGACTTCTTTATTTAGATGCCATCAAAGAGAATACCTCTTCAGTTCAATAAAATCCTTATCTAGAAAGTGAGCTGGGCTCTAGTCACATCCCTACCCTTATTAGGAAATCCGTAGTTTCCACTTAGGGCATAGCCAAAGAAAAAGAACAGAATAAAAAGCTTCTGAAGCACCTCTGTCACCATTGTCTTTAATTTTGATTCTCTTCTTTCATTTATAAATAACATTATATAAACAGAACTATGAAATGGCAATTGCCAGAGAGGATTAAAAATCAAACAACCAAAACAATCCAGGTGAACAAATTTTCCAGTCTAGACTAAGGTACAGGATTAACTCTTGATTTTCCATTCCTCATAGTTTGCCACTGATGAAAGGTCCTATTGAAGCTGACAACCTGAGACGCAGATAATGTAACCAAGGCAGTAAAAGTTGAGAGATAGCACAGTGCATAGATGAGTTTGGGTTGGCATTATCAGAAATGGAGCTATGAACGCTGAAGCGAAAAAGAGCAAAATATAAAAGAAAAAAGTTCATGAAGCCAAAGTGAGAAGAAACAATTACATTTTGGATAAATATTTATTTAAGGGCTGTAATCCCAGTTACTTGGTAGGCTAAGGCAGGAGAATCACTTGAACCCAGAAGGTAGAGGTTCCATGAACCAAGATCGAGCCACTGCACTCCAGCCTAGGCAACAGAGTGAGATTCCGTCTCAAAAAAAAAAAAAAAAAGAAAAAGAAAAACATGTCAAACTTGATAAACAACTGAATATAAAACTGGATCTTTATGTATTTCTTGGGTTAAAAATTATTTTTGTCAGGGAAAAAGCCAGACATAATTTACTAATCAGTTAAATAATTCTGATACTATAGCTCAGCTTTGGTTCATCTTTCTCATACAGTATTGATAGCTTTATTCAGATATATTTGTCGTTATAAAATGAATCTATTAAAGTGTTCAGTGTGTTTAGTGTATTCACAGAGTTGAGCATCCATCACCACAATCTGAGTTTAGAACATTTTCAACAAGGCAAAAAGAAGCCCCATGTGAATAGCAGCCCCTCCCTGCCTCCCACCATTCGTCCCTACCTGCTCTAAGTAACAGCTAATGTGCTTTCAGTTGCTATGATCTTTCCTATTCAGAACCTTTTGCATAAATTGAATCACACAGTATGTGGTCTTTAATGACTGGTTTTTATCACTTAGCTAGTGTTTTCCAGGTTCATTCATGTTATAGCATGTATCACTACTTCACTAATACTTTTCAAAATTTGTTCTGAATAATATTTCACTGGATACACCATATTTTGCTAGCTACTCATCAGTTGATGGACTTTTATTTCTACCTTCTGGCTACTGTAAATATGCTATGAACATGTGTGTATAAGTCTTATGTGGTCATATAGTTTCATTTATCTTGGGTATATAACAAGAAGTAGAATTTCTGGGTCACACAGTAAATCTATGTTTAACATTTTGAGAAACTCCAAACTATTTTCTAAAATTTTTGCACCATTTTATGTTCTCACCAGCAATGATTTGCCACATTCTTGCCAATATTTGGTAAGATTTTTAAATTTTATCCATTCTAGTGGGTACAAAATAGTATCTTGTTATTGGTTTAATTTGTCTTTCTCTGAAGACTAATGATGTTGAGCATACTTTATGTGTTTAATGAACACATGAAATATATATTGTGCATATTCTTTGGGGAACTAACTAGTCAAATTCTTTACCTGTTTTTAAACTGGCTCATCTTTTTATTGCTGAGTTTTAAGGATTTTTTATACATTCTGGATATAAGTGCCTTATTAGATATATAATTTACAAATACGTCTTTCCCATTCTGTGGGTTATTTTTTCTTCCTTGATGGTACACTTTGACATAAAAGAGTTTTTAATTTTATGAAGTAAAATTTATCTACCTTTTTTTTTAATGTCACTTGTGCTGTTGTTGTCATATCAACTAAGCCATTCTCTAATCTAAGGTCACTCAGAGTTTTGTAATTTTAGCTGTTACATTTAAGTTAGGTCTACGATTCCTTTTCAGATAATTTTTGTGTATGGAGTGGGATGAAGATTCAACTTTATCGAAGACATACGGATATAGAGTTGTCTGAGAATATTTGCTGAAGAAGATGTTCTTTTTTCATTGATATGTCTTGGTACTTCAGTTAAAATCAATCATAAATATTTTCTGGACCTCAGTTCTGTTCCACTGATCTATATGTCTATTTTAATGCCTGTGCCACACTTTCTCAATGATTGCAGTTTTGTAGTAGGTTTTGAAATGAGGAACTATGATTCCTCCCTTTGATCTTCTTTTTCAAGATTGTTTGGCTATTCTGGATATGTTGCATTTTTGTATAATAATTTGATAATTTGATAATCAGCCTGTTGATTTCTATAAAAAAGGTAGGATTTTCTTTTTTTTATTATTATTATACTTTAAGTTCTGGGGTACATGTGCAGAACTTGCAGGCTTGTTGCATAGGTATGCACACGCCATAGAGGTTTGCTGCCTCCATCCCCACATCACCTACATCAGGCATTTCTCCCAATGTTATCCCTCCCCAACTTCCCCACCCCTGCCATCCCTCCCCTATCCCCTCAACCCCCCAACAGACCCCAGTGTGTGACGTTCCCCTCCCTCTGTCCATGTGTTCGCATTGTTCAACGCTTACCTATGAGTGAGAACATACGGTGTTTGGTTTTCTGTTCTGTGTCACTTTGCTGAGAATGATGATTTCTAGATTCATCCATGTCCCTGCAGAGGACATGAACTCATCCTTTAAAAAAAGGTAGGATTTTCATAGAACTTAGATTGCATTTAATTTGTCTATCAATGTATAAGGTGGGGTTCTCCGGAGAAACAGAATCAATAGAAATTACAGAATCACTATAAGAAATCGACTCATACAATTATGGAGACTTTTAGTCAGCAGTATGAGGTGATGGTGTAACTTAAAACAACAGAGTAAGGATTAATACTAAATTATAATAGAATGCAAAGCTTTGCTCCAATATATCTCAGTTTTCTGCTTCGTCCTTTGTACAATTATTATTGTATAGATTATATTTTGTTTTCTTAGATGGAGTTTCACTCTGTCACCCAAGCTGGAGTGCAGTAGCATGATCTTGGCTCACTGCAACCTCCGCCTCCTGGTTTTGCGTCATTCTCCTTTCTCAGCCTCCTGCGTAGCTGGGACTACAGGCGTATGCCACCATGCTCGGATAATTTTTGTATTTTTAGTAGAGATAAGGTTTCACCATATGGATCAGGCTGTTCTGGAACTCCTGACTTCAGGTGATCCACCCACCTTAGCCTCCCAAAGTGCTGGGATTACAGGTGTGAGCCACCGCGTCTGGCCTTAGATTATACTTTTAAACATTATAAATATATAAACACAAGTTTTAAATTTTTTTTAACTTTTATTTTTGGTTTGAGCGTACATGTGAAAGTTTGTTAAGCAGGTAAACACGTGTTATGGGGGTTTGTTTTGCATATACATTACCCAAGTATTAAGCCCAGTACCCAATAGTTATATTTTCTGCTCCTCTCCCTCTTCCTACCCTCTCCTCTCA
Organism: Cebus imitator; assembly: GCF_001604975.1. Taxonomy (NCBI): domain Eukaryota; kingdom Metazoa; phylum Chordata; class Mammalia; order Primates; family Cebidae; genus Cebus; species Cebus imitator. Next base: position 14,838,492 of record NW_016107320.1, read on the forward strand.
AATAGACCCCAGTGTCTGTTGTTTTCTTCTTTGCGTTCGTAAGTTCTTAGTATTTAGCTCCCACTTATAAGTGAGAACATGTGGTATTTGGTTTTCTGTTCCTGCATTAGTTTGCTAAGGATGATACCCTTCAGCTCCACCTATGTTCTTGCAAAAGACATGCTCTCATTCTTTTTTATGGCTGCCTAATATTCCACAGTGCATATGTACCACATTTTCTTTATCCACTCTGTCAGTGATGAGCATTTAGGTTGATTTCACATCCTTTGCTATTGTGAATAAACACAGTTTTTAATTATTGTCTCATACAGTTGCCTTTTGAAACAAGGGATAAGAAAAGTGATGCAAACATAATAAATGTGTTTATATTGTCTTTTATCATGCCCATGTAGTTAATTTTATTGGTCCTCTGTGTATTTTTGTGTAGATTCAAGTTACCATCCAGTCCTTTTCTTTCAGTCTGAAGGAATTCCCTTTACTATTTCTTATAGTATGGATCTGCTAGTGCCAAATTCTTAGTTTGTACCTTTCTGAAAATATTTTAATTTCTCCCTCACTGTTGAAGCGAGTTTAGCTAGATGTGGAAATCTTGGTTGACAGTGCTTTTCTTTCAGTACTTTCAAGATGTCATTCCACTGTCTTCTAGTCTCCATGGTTTCTAATAAGAAGTTAGTCATTAATCTTATTGAGGATACTCTGTCTGTGGTAAGTCCTTTTCCTCTTCCTAATCTCAAGATTTTATTTTTTCTTTGATTTTCATTAATTTGATTGTGACATGTCTAGCTATGAATCTTTCTGAGTTTACTTAAAGTTTGTTGAGCTTCTTTAAAGTGTGGATTCATGTTTTTCATCAAATTTGAAAAGCATTTAGCATCACTTTTGTAATATTCTTCTGCCTTCTTACGTCTTATTTCTCTAGGGTTCTCATGTACATGTTGGAACATGTAATGATTTCTGACAAATGTCTGACTACTTTTTCATTTTTTTGATCATTCTTTTTCTCCTCAATTCTTTTTTCATCTTTGCAGACTGGATAATATCAATTGACCTATCTTCAAGTTCACTGATTCTTTCTCCTCCCAGCTCAAATGTGTTGTTGAGTGCCTCTACTAAATATTTCATTGCAGTTATTATAGTTCTGCATTCCAGAGGTTTTTAAAAGATAATTTTTTCTCTATATTGATGCTCTCTATTTGGACAGGCATCATTGTCCTACTTTCCTTCAGTTTTTTAAACATATTTTACTTATAATAACAGATTTAAAGTCTTTGTCTTCTAGACACAATCTGGGCATCCTCATGAATGTTTTCTGTTGGCTTTTTTTTTTCCTATGAATGTACCACATTTTTCTATTTCTCATTTTTTTTGTTGAAGACTGGACATTTTAGATGTAGTGTTGTGATGCTGGTATCAGATTCTCCTGTTCCTATAGGTTTGTTGTAGATGATTTATTGTTTTTGCTATTGTTTTTCTTATTTGTTTAGTGACTTCCCTGGACTAATACTGTAGATTTTTGTATTCTCAGCAGTGTATGGTGTTTGAGTTCTCTAGTAATTTTTTTTCTTAAGTTCTTGTTTTTATTTTTAAGGCGGGCTTCCTAGGGATCGCACTGAGATCTATATGTGGTCAGCCAATAATCAGATTTTTTTAAAAATGCCTTGCATTTTTATCTCTTCCCTTTGCAAAAGGAATCTGTATGAGAAGGCAAGCCATCAAACTGCAGGGAATTAAGGAAATGGGCTTCCTCTCACTTCCTGCTTGTACATGGCCTCAAAGTCATTCAGAGGTGAGTGACTGGTGCCTCTCGTTTCCCAGTTTTTTGTTCTGGGCTTTCCCACTATTTTTTAACCCCCCAGAAATATGTAGAAGCTTTTCAAAGTTTCCCATGGTTGTCTAATTTTCCTGGATTTTCTTTTTAATTCCCAGCCAGCCTCTTGCTTGCCTCAACTGAAATCATAGCCTTTCATTTAGGCAGGTTAGACGCTGCTGGGAAGGAGCTGAGCTGACTCAGATCACATCACCATTATGCTCTGAGAATAAAGATTTCCCAGGGAGCTGAAAATGTGGACAAAATATTGACAGCATTCTGGAAGCGACGCCTTTAAAGAAGATCTATAAGTGGTCAGCTCTCTCTTGCCTTAGTTATTGCTGGTTTTTGTCTACCATGCCATTGAGTTGGGGCAGGAAGGGACATGTGAATAACTGCAAGTTAAACTTTCACAGAGTTCCCTCCCTGTAACCCAAATTTAATACTTTTGCTTGTATAGATGGTTTTCAGGTTCCTATGTGCTTTGGTCAATTGACAAGAGTTTTGAATTGGTAGACTTCAATATTTTTTTCCTGTACAGTTATGCATTGCTTAATGACAGGGATAGATTCTGAGAAATGTGTAGTTAGGCAATTTTGTCAGTGTGAGAACATACAGTGCACTTATACCAATCTAGATGATATAGCCTACTACACACCTAGGCTATGTGGTATATCTGTTGCTCCTAAGCTGCAAACCTGTACAGCATGTTACTGTACTGAATACTGTAAGCAATTGTAACACAATGGTAAGCATTTGTGTATCTAAACACATCTAAACATAAAAAGATACAATAAAATCATGGTATTAAAATCTTATAAGACCACTCTCCTATATGCAACTTGTTGTTTTGACCAAAAAATGACTGTATTTTTGCTGTTTTAGAGGGAGAGCAAGTTTACCATGTTCTCACTGTCATTCCAGAAATTGATCCCATCTCATACAATTTATCAATTTGCTTTGGCATTTCATTTAATTAATCAGAGCTATGTTTTAAATTTTCAGCAGATATACACAGTATATCACACACATTTATAGCTAGTTGCTGAACTAGAATCTCAGGGCATAAAATTGCATGCAAGGCTATAAGTCTATGCCTTCTTTAGGGATGAGTGTCTGAAACCTATAAAGTCTAGATCTGAGATATTCAACCTTACAAAGAATTTTTCAGTGATAAAATACGGGCAGAGAGATAGTAAAAGATGAGTTTCATGAACACTGGTGATTGATCACCAATCTTCAACTTCCACCCTGATGGGTCCATTTAACTATTCCTGTGTAACAAACTATCCCCAAACACAATGACATAAAATAATAATAATTTTATTAACGTCACAATTTTGTGGATCAGAAATTCAGGCAGGGCTCAGATGAGCTATACTTCTACACCACATGGGATAACTAACGGAGTGCTGTTTTGCTGGTGTCCAATCTGCTATCCATCTGATCTGGTCCATGATGGCATTATTCACATGCCTGGTGCCTGTGTCGGGTGAGTGGAATGATGGCCTCCCCATCTTCCTTTTCCTGAAGTCTCAGGATCTCTCCATAGGATCTCTTTTGCAGCATAGTCAGACCTCTTATTTCATGGCTCAGAGGCTTCCCCCGACGGCAAGGGAGAAACTGATCAGCATTTTAAATCAGCCTCAGAATTGGAATAGCATCATTTCCATGGACTCTATTGGTTAAAGCAGTCACAGGCCAGCCCAGGGTAAAGGGGCGGTGAAATAGACACTACTTCTAGAAAGGAGGAATGTCAAAGAATGTGGTGACATCTTTGATCTGCCACATAGCCTATCTTTGGTTTTAAAAATGAGATATAAAGAACTTAGCAATTCTCTGGGCTTAGGACTGAGAATATCCCTGTGAATCTCTCATCATAAAGGGACTTGGTGGCATCCTTAATAAGCCTGAGAATTTGGTTTCTCCAGTCAAATATTTTTCTGATTCATTGGGCATGACAATGGCACCAACCTTTTGAGAATTACTAAAGCCTCAGTAACAGTGAGACAAAGCCTGCACTTTTCAAAGGTATAAGGAGAAGCAGCCACCCAGCATTTGAAGACATTTCCAAATATGATGTTTTTGAACTCCCTTTTGAGAATCAGGTACAGTCATTGCTGGCACACAATGTTCTCATAAATATGAGTTCTCCTTTTCTGCTGGACCACCTAGCAGAGTCTCCCTTACTCAGCTTCGAGGATAACAAAGACTTTAGGAAAAATGCAGCTTCACTTCCTTAGTTTCACTTTGCTGGATTTTCTTAATGTTTCATATTTTTATTCACACATCTGCCTGGTCATGCCATGCCCTTTGTCTTGATTGGTAACAGTTTTGTTCAAACAGAACTCTCAGCTTTTTCCTTTCCTGATCATGAGGAGCCTTACAAGGAACATATTCATATAGTTCTAATCCTCAAAGTCTAAAAAGGCTCTAATACTTCCCTTCAACTGAGCAACTCCAACAGGGCACAGACTGAAACAAAAATAGAAGCTTATTTATTGATTGTCTTGTCAGCAGAGCAGATATTCACCTGATAGCCTTAACTTTTTGATTCCTAACAAAAAGACTCTGTACATACCCCTTCTTGGACAGTAGAGCTAATTTCCCGCAGGGTAGGTTTGTGTGTGGTGGGAAGGAAGTAGATCTCTGAAACAGGGAAGTAAATTAATTCCCTACCCATCACTGAACATTTCATGTTTCCACAGTGACTAATACTCTCAAGGGTGTAATACTGGTAGAATTTGTATTAGACCAGAAACAAAAATATCACAAATGTAATATTGAATAGCAGATTCCCCTTGATATTGAACTTCCACTCTGTGGCAGCCACTGTAATTTTTACTGGAGACATAATGGAAAACAAATTCAATATAGCTTCTAAATCGTGCAGTTGACATTGTAGTAAGAAGGAAAAAAAACCCATATAATTAAAACAATGTGCATAGTATTATAAAATATTATGATTCAAAGTAAAGAAAATCGAATCTGTAAGAGGACATGAAGAGAACTCGATCTAGATTGGATACAACAAGGCTTTTTGAGAGAGTGACCACTGAGGCTCAGGAAATGATACCCCAAAGTGGGGTGCTTGGCAGGCTGCACACTTTGAGCTAAAGGAAATTAAAAGATCTTAGAAGCAGCCTCAGGACCAAGGACTTTCTGACCTTCTCCTGTTTCTCTCCCCAAGTGCAGGTTTGAACTGTCCCTGAAGTTGCTCATCTGAAGCTCCTCCAGAAGGAACACAATTACATTGGATCCACTCCCTGAGATTCCATGAACCGGGGGATATTAAACTCACGTTACAGAAAGCAAGACCAAAGAATGTCATCACACTTAGACAGACTTTGTTACAAACTGTTTTCTGCTCTTTTGTCCCTTCAACTACTAGAGAGAATCATTTACAAACTCCTGTCTGTTGTTCCGGCCCATTCAGTGCCCCTGGAAATCATTTGACTACCTCTCAAAATTGCCTACAGACCCCATTTCCCTCTCCTTATAAAGAATGTATGTAAACTCATCCATCTGGCCCTTCTCTGAGTCTCATATCTTACATGGCTCCCATGCACTCTTGCACATCAATACCTTTGTTTGCCTTTTCTTCTGTTAATCTATTATTAGTTTACTTCAGCAGACTTGAACCTTTAGAGAGGGAGGGAAAAATTCCAGTCACCCTTATATGATATTTGATATGAAATCTAAAGAAAGACTAGGAGGTGATCACATTTAAAAAACAGAGAGAAAATTCTGGACAGAGGCAATAAATATACAAAGTAAGTGATCTGGAAGAAAAAATGTCACGTTTGAGATACCGAAAGGAGACCCACAGGGCTCAAGCACAGAAAGCAAAAGAGAAAGTCCAATAAGATGGGGTTGGAAAAGGTATACACCAAGTCATGAGCAGGCTGAAGGCCATGGTAATTATCCTCATCTTTATTATAAATGAAATAAACTTCCATTTAAGCAAATTATACCTAAGAATGGCATAATTATAACTGTAATTTAGGGCAAAAAAAATCATCTAGCTGAAATGTGAATGGTAGGGATGATTGGTGCCAAATTGGCCTTGAGAAATCAAATTGTAGATATTTTTCCCCAAAGGTATGGATGTGTAAAAAAATCAATAGAAGCTGCTAATCAATTGACTACATGGGATATGATAAAAAGATAGAGATGTTAAAAATGGCAGCCAAAAAGTTAAGAGTGACTCAATTCATTCAAAATTAACTGGATGCTGGATTGGATATTGCTGGGGTATGGGGAAAAGGATGAAAGTGTTAAGTCACCGCAAGATTTCTATCTCTGGCAGAGGAAATGCAGGATTGGGTTTTTCTTGAGTGGGGTTGATGTCAGGTGGGCGTGACATTGGCAAGAGGGTTTTTACAATGTTGAACTATGAAATCTAAACTAGATAAAGATAGAAGTAAAGAAAATAGAGGAGTAAAGGTTTAGACCAGTTTTAAAAGAGCAATAAACTAGATTTCCTGATGGTGTTGACACAAGGGAATAAGCAAGCCAGATGGAGGGAAGATTTTGGTTAAAGAGCACAAACTTTGAATTCATGCTTTGCGAAGCTTCTGCTTATCTATTTTCTTATTTGACCAAAGTCAGTTATATGGAACATTGAAAAAGGACCAGGAGTGTGGAAATTTGGTGTTTGGGGTTTATGGGAGCTGGTGCCTTTCACAGACAGTGATCCTCATAAAGGAAGTAAGAGAGGAGAGCTGACCCCATGACCCCAACCCATAAATACTGTCAACCTGAAATAATCAGAAAGATAAGAATCCAGTCCTACAAGTTTATTCAAGTACAAAATTTAAGGATGACCACCTGGAAAATACAGACTCCAACAGAATAAGTTCAGTGCTATGAAGAGAAAAAGTTAAGATTTTGCTTACATAGGTTAAACAAAGAAGTTTAGCCAAATTACAACACTTTCCATACAAGGCTGGTTTACAAAGTACAGTTATGTAATTGATTACAGCTTGTTCCTTTCTGAAAAAGGTATATTTAATATTTCTTGAGCCATACGATAGTCTTTTGTGCTATCTGTTCTGAGTAGGTGTGAGAGAAGAAATAAGAAAGTTAATCTGTAAGGAGGTTCAGCAATTAAGAGGGGAAATGTCTTACTTCTGGTGCCACTTAGTCTTTTACTATATTTTACAAAACAATCTAGGTAAGGAAAACGTTAATTTATTGTCAGAGAAACAAAGACTGTAGCTGCCTATTACGTGACTTAGGTCCCACAATCACATTTTCTTTAAGGCTCAAATAATTTTAGGTTCCAACAGCTTTAATTTAAATTATTTATTTCACAGTAGAAACATCAAAATCATAGGGACCATTTTCCAAACTATGCATACCTCATATGTCCCAACTGCACCTTCTGACCAAGTTCCAAGCATGTAGATACCCTTTCCCCAAATTATTCTCCATTGAAAATCAATGCTTTAATTGAATCACTCTTTCTGAAAGTGATTATATATATATATATATATGTATATATATATATGTGTGTATATATATATATATAATCACTTTCAGAAAGAGTGATTCAATTAAAGCATTGATTTTCAATGGAGAATAATTTGGGGAAAGGGAAAAAAGTATATATATATATATGTATATATATATATGTGTGTGTATATATATATATATATATA
>NW_016107320.1:14846036-14848626 GCF_001604975.1 Cebus imitator
TCCCTCTTTTGCCAGGCTGGAGTGCAGTGGTGTGATCTCGGTTCACTGCAATTGCCATCTCCCAGGTTCAAGCCCTTCTCCTGCCTCAGCCTCCTGAGTAGCTGGGATTACAGGCACACATATCACATCCAGACAATTGTTATATTTTTAGTAGACACAAGGTTTCACCATATTGGCCAGGATGGCCTGAATCTCCTCACCTCGTGATCCACCTACCTTGGCCTCCCAAAGTGCTGGGATTACAGGTGTGAGCCACCGCGCCCAGCCTGAAAGTGTAAGTTTTACCCTTCTGTAATGTTGAAGAGGACAGAAAAGTTTGAGAACTCTGCACTACATCAAACTACCAAAGAGAAAAGAGAATGAACAGTGTATATATTTGGACATATTCACCAGCGTTTCTACCTTTGTATCTTCCACATATGGCAGAGTGCCTTGCACAGTGTAAGACTAGAATATGCCACCCCAAAATATCCTCTTTGGCATAAGGATTATTTTGAGCTGATTATTTTCGGAAAGAGCAAAGACAGGAGAAGTTCTGAAAACAGAGCAGAAGTTTCCTTTTGTAAGAAGAATTTCCATCTGTAAAGGAAATCTTCATTTGTGAGGGTGTCTCCCTCTCTCTACAAGGAAGAGAAGCATGACTCTAAATCATAACAGAATCTTATCAATGGAAAGGAACTTAAATCTGCATAGTATACTTTACCCTCGTCTACCGTGCTTTTCTTGGTTGCTTCCCCATAATTGGTTTCCCACACACATTTTTGTTTCAACTGAAGATGATATTTAAGCTGAATTCTAAGCCAACTTTTGAGATTTACTCATTTTTCTGGGTATCTTCCATGTATATTTGTGGTATCATGTAATACATGTTTGCATGCTTTTCTCTTATTAATCTGTCTTTTGTTACTGGGAGTTACCGCTAAAAACTCAGAAAAAGTAGAGGGAAAATTACATTTTCCACCTCTACGCATATAATATATGTTCAATAAACATTCTTAAAATTAAATTCCAGATTATATTGATAACAGAGCTGGCAGTAAAGTCCCAGCTACTTGGGAGGCTGAGGCAGAAGTATTACTTGAACCCAGGAGGCAGAGGTTGCAGTGGGCCAAGATTGTGCCACTGAACTCCAGCCTGGCAACAGAGAGAGACTCCCTCAAAAAACAAAACAAAACAAAAGATCTTTCCTCCTTTCCACCACCACCCTTTTTTCTCTAATGTTAGCATTCAAAATAATTGAACTGAAAAAATTATCCTGAGTCCTTCTGAGATCACCTTTGCAAAGTTTATGATAGCAAGAGAAGTCTGTCATGGCTGACTCCATCTTGCTTCTAGCCTCACAGGTTGGCTGTCATTACTCATTCCTGGGTATAGGCCAAGCTAGACATGATAGGAATTTAGTTTATAGTTTAACTTGCAAGCAAGAAGGATAATGATCTTTCCCTAAAACTAAATCCTTTCTTGCTCAGGGACTGAAAACTAACAAAAGGCCACAAGATAAGGATTATGGGAGGGGCCTGAACTTCACCTAAAATGTAGGTGTAGTTTCTATAAACCTTTACTGCACAGGAGTCATGTGGCCAGAGGTCACAAGAATTGTGACTTCCAGGAGACCAGGGAAGATGGCAGACCAGGAACAGCTCAGGATTGCAGCTCCCAGTGAAAGTGCAGAGGGTGAGTGGACGCCGCATTTCCAGACGGATTTTTATTGCCCACAGACCAGGAGATTTCCAGGTGGAGGAGCCCCACGGATCGCCAGCATAGCTGTTTCCGCCGGCATGGCTGTTTCGGCCTGTGTGGCTGCTTTGCCCGCAACTTGGCACCGCGGTTCTCCATACAAAAGACACTGGTCCGGGTGCTCTCTTAGCTGGCGATTAGAGCCCTGAGACGGCAGAGTCGCTCATTCATCTGAAATAGCGAACCAGGCCAGGAGATTCCTAGGCAAAAAAACTGCCAGGAATCTCAGCGCCACTGTTTCAGCCGGCTCAGTGAGTCGCGGCACAGAAGATCCCGGCGCCTTTTCAACAGGCGACTGGAACACTGGGAGAGTCAACCGTTCAACAACAACAACAACAAAGACTCTGAGTCAGGGAGCCAGGTGATCAGGCTCGCCTGGTCCCACCCCCCACCACAAAAAACAAAACAAAACAAAACAGTAATTGAAAATGCTCTGGGTTGAGTTTCACAGCAAGCACAGCTGAACCCGGGACAGTCCGGCTCTGTGGGGGAGGGGTGTCCACCATTACTGAGACACTCCACAGCTACGGAGGCAGTCTGCCATTGCTGAGGCAGCCCTCCATTGCTGAGACAACCTGACGTTGCCGAGGCAACCCGCCACTACAGAGAGAGTCCGCCATAACAGAGGCGGGCCACCATTGCCGAGGCAGTTCTAACTACACCCATATAAACAGGACTGTAGGGAAGATCACATGGCAGCTGGGCCGAGCCCACAGCAGCTCAGCAAAGCCTCTGCAGTCAGACAGCGACTAGGCTACCTTCTCGCTGGGCAGGGCAGCTCTGAAAGAAAAAAAAAAGGCAGCAGCATAATGGAAACTCATAAATAAAGCCCTAACTCCCTGGAACAGAGCAC
>NW_016107320.1:14850081-14852583 GCF_001604975.1 Cebus imitator
CTTAAATGTAAATGGACTAAATGCCCCAATCAAAAGACACAGACTGGCAAATTGGATAAAAAGCCAAAACCCATCAGTGTGCTGTATCCAGGAAACCCATCTCACATAAATGATACACAAAAGCTCAAAATAAAGGGATGGAGGAAGACTTACCAAGCAAATGGAGAGCAAAAAAAAAATCAGGAGTTGCAATTCTCATCTCTGATAAAATAGACTTTAAAGCAACAAAGATCAAAAGAGACAAAGAAGGACATTACATAATGATAAAAGGATCAGTGCAACAAGAAAAGCTAACGATCCTAAATATATACGCACCCAGTACAGGAGCACCCAGATACATAAGGCAAGTTCTTAATGACTTGGACTCCCACACAATAATAGTGGGAGACTTTAACACCCCATTTTCAATATTAGACAGATCAACCAGACAGAAAATTAACAAGGATATCCAGGACCTGAACTCAGACCTGGAACAAGCAAACCTAATAGACATTTACAGAACTCTCCACCCCAAATCCACAGAATATACATTCTTCTCAGCACCACATCACACGTACTCTAAAACTGACCACATAATTGGAAATAAATCACTCCTCAGCAAATGCAAAAGAATGGAAATCATAACAAACAGTCTCTCAGACCACAGTGCAATTGAGTTAGAACTCAGAATGCAGAAGCTAACTCAGAACCACACAGCTTCATGGAAACTTAACAACTGGCTCTTGATTGTTGACTGGATAAACAATGAAATGAAGGCAGAAGTAAAGATGTTCTTCAAAACCAACGAGAACGAAGACACAACATACCAGAATCTCTGGGACACATTTAAAGCAGTCTCTAGAGGAAAATATATAGCAATAAGTGCCCACATGAGAAGCAAGGAGAGATCTAAAATTGAAGCCCTAGCATCAAAATTGAAAGAGCTAGAGGAGCAAGATAAAAAAAAACTCAAAACCTAGCAGAAGATAAGAAATGACTAAGATCAGAGCAGAACTGGAGATAGAGACACAAAAACCCCTTCAAAACATCAATAAATCCAGGAGCTGGTTTTTCGAAAAGATCAACAAAATAGACAGACCACTAGCCAGATTAATAAAAAAGAAAAGAGAGAATAACCAAATTGATGCAATAAAAAATGATAAAGGGGATATCACCACAAATTCCACAGAAATTCAAACCATCATCAAAGATTATTACAAACAACTCTATGCACATAAACTAGTAAACCTGGAAGAAATGGATAAATTCCTGGACACTTGCCTCCTCCCAAGCCTAAACCAGGAAGAAGATGAAACCCTGAATAGACCAATAATAAGGTCTGAAGTTGAGGCACCAATTAAGAGCCTACCACCCCAAAAAAGCCCAGGCCCAGATGAGTTCACAGCCAAATTCTACCAGACATACAAAGAGGAGCTAGTACCATTCCTTCCGAAACTATTCCAAATAATCCAAAAAGAAGGAATCCGTCCCAAATCATTTTGTGAGACAAACATCTAACTGATACCAAAACCCGGCAGAGACTCAACAAGAAAAGAAAACTTCAGGCCAATATCCATGATGAACATAGACGCAAAAATCTTCAATAAAATACTGGCAAGCCGACTGCAACAGCACATCAAAAAGCTTATCCACCATGATCAAGTAGGCTTCATCCCGGGGATGCAAGGCTGGTTCAACATACGAAAGTCTATAAACGTAATTCACCACATAAACAGAACCAAAGACAAAAACCACATGATTATCTCAATTGATGCAGAGAAGGACTTTTACAAAATTCAACAGCCCTTTATGCTAAAAACCCTCAATAAACTAGGTATTGACGGAATGTATCTCAAAATAATAAAAGCTGTTTATGACAAACCAACAGCCAATATCATCCTGAATGGGCAGAAACCGGAAGCATTCTCTTTGAAATCTGGCACTAGACAAGGATGCCCTCTCTCACCACTCCTATTCAATATAGTACTGGAATTTCTAGCCAGAGCAATCAGGCAAGAAAAAGAAATAAAGGGTATTCAAATAGGAAAGGAGGAAGTCAAATTGTCTCTATTTGCAGATGACGTTATTGTATATATAGAAGACCCCATCGTCTCAGCCCCAAATCTCCTCAAACTGATAAGCAACTTCAGCAAAGTCTCAGGATACCAAATCAAAGTGCAAAAATCACAAGCATTCCTATACATCAATAACAGACTTAAAGAGAGTCAAATCAAGAATGAACTACCATTCACAGTTGCTACAAAGAGAATAAAATACCTAGGAATACAACTAACAAGGAACGTAAAGGGCCTCTTCAAGGAGAACTACAAGCCACTGCTCAATGAAATAAGAGAGGACACAAACAGATGGAGAAACATTCCATGTTCATGGTTAGGAAGAATCAATATGGTGAAAATGGCCATACTGCCCAAAGTAATTTACAGATTCAACGCTATTCCCATCAAGCTACCAATGATCTTCTTCACAGAACTGGAAAAAAACACATTAAACTTCATATGGAAC
>NW_016107320.1:14853633-14884434 GCF_001604975.1 Cebus imitator
TAGGGACATGGATGAACCTGGAAACCATCATTCTTAGCAAACTGACACAAGAGCAGAAAATCAAACACCGCATGTTCTCACTCATAGGCGGGTGTTGAACAACGAGAACACATGGACACAGGGAGGGGAGCACTACACACTGGGGTCTGTTGGGGGGAAATAGGGTAGGGATGGGGGCTGGGGAGGTGGGGAGAGGTACATGGGGAGAAATGCCAGATATAGGTGAAGGGGAGGAAGGCAGAAATCACACTACCATGTCTGTACCTATGCAACAATCTTGCAAGTTCTTCGCATGTACCCCAAAACCTAAAATGCAATAAAAAAAAAAAGAATTGTGACTTCCTTAATTGCTCCTATAGATAACATCACTATTGTAGAATTTAAGATTGGTCTTTTGAGATGCTTCTCAGACTTTTGCATCCCAGCAACTGATCCCACCTGGACTCATGACTTATGACTCAACTGGTCCTGTGGCCCCACCTCAAGGTGAACTCAGTGTATGTAGACCATTTTTCACACCCCTATCATTTCATTCCTAATCAATCAACAGCACCCATTCATTAGTCCTCTGCCTACCAAACTATTCTTGAAAAACCCTAACCTCCAAGCCTTTGGGGAGGTTGATTTGAGTGATTACTGCAGTCTTCCCACTCAGCAGCCTCACATTAATAAAACTCTCTATTGCAAGAGCACGTTCCCAGTGAATTTATTTTGTATTTGCAGTAGGCAGGAAGAATCTATCTGGCCATTACACATCCAATAATGCTTCACTTCTTTTCCATACCTGGCTAATTTACACTTCTCCAAGAACTCTGAGTCATCCTCGTATTCTCTGGAAATTCCACTTTTGATCAGTTTCCTCTCAAACCATGCCTTCAAGAGCTCAGCCTCAGCTTCAAGATTACGCCTTTACTTTCTTGCCTCTAGAAAAAGTCTGATGCCCTCAAGCACCTGCTCTTTCTCAGTTATAGTGGAGCTCTGATTAACCTACATTATGTAAGGTTGGATTGCCTGATAGAATTTATTAAAATCTTTTGGAGATATTTTTATATACAATGGAAAGTGAAGACACAAAGACAGAATGGGAGAAACAGAGGGAAAATGAGAGCATGGAAGAAAGAAAGAAGAAAGGAAGGAGGGGAGGAAAGGAGGGAGAAAGAAAAGGAGGAAGAAGATGAAATCATGGTATAAGCCTGAAGTCATGTACAGCCAGTAGAGATGGAGATTTTTTGAATATTTAAGAAGAATAACCTGAAGATTAGGTCCCCAAATTAGATAAGCATGAGCAACAAGTAAAGGTGAAATAACATGATCCAACCAAGGTGACATAACATACTCAAGATCGTGCAGAGATGCAGAGACAAAACTATATTTTGATTTCCTCAGCTTTCCCCACCTTATTCCAGGTTATATGGGAAGCTTCGTCAGTGAAATAGCCGTGTTTTGCTATTCCTGCCACCACTCCATCACAGCACTCGGGACATAGTAGTTAATAAATGAGTGCTTACCTGGAAGAAAAAAAAACAACAATGAAGCATATCAATCCAGGAATGGGGGAATTTCTGATGTAGAAAATTGGGCTGGATATTTAGTGATTGTAAGCAATGTTTCTTTATCTCAAACTTTTCAGGAAAGTTTCAGCCTCAAACAACAGGTTTTAATTTGTATAAATAAAATTTACAGAGCTTAGGTGAACCCTATGAAGAAGGTACCATTATTTTCTTCATTCTATGGTTAGGAAAAGTGGGACACAGAATAAGCAAGTCACTTGCCCAAGGCTCATATTTAGTAAATAGTGGAACAAGGATTTGAATCTCGTGATTTGGGCTTCTGCAGAGATTATGTTATTAACCAGTGCACTATAATACCTCACACTCAAACAAGTTCTGTAGGCTTCAGTCTACTTGCAGCTAAGTATATCTCTTTGAATACCTCGTTTGATATTGAAATGAAACAGAATGCTGAATTGGAATTGGGATTTCATCACCATCAACATTTAAATGTGGTGAGATATTGTTGAAGCTTTACATAGATTATCTCATTTAATCCTTGCAACACTCCCCCGGAATAAATATTTTCATAATATCCCTACTCTGCAAACACTGCTAGTCATTGGCAAATGCAAACTCAGGCAATCTGACACCAAAGTATGTGTTCCTAACTAATGAAATACACCATTTCCCTGGAAAATATGCCAGATAATTGCAATGGGTCTTGCTAAACATAGAAAACTACCAAACAGTATGTCATAGGGACGATTCTGATTTCTATGTCATAATGTCATTGCTTGGGTCACCTGAATAAAGACTTTTTTCAGGGAGCAGAAATGCTCATCTGCAGAAAGAATTAGGCTTATAATACATCTATATGCTTCACCAGTTAAAGTGTCGTCAAAGTAGGATCGTTGTGTCCTTGGTATAGGGGGAGGAGAAAGGTACTAACTATGATGCTGTGAACATATGTCAATATTCAACAGCATTCAGTGAATTAACAATCCTTAAACAGAAAAGTGATGCTAAACAGAGGAGAGTGGGTGGTGAGCAGGAGAGATAACTCATGACCCTACAATCACAGCTCTGTGCCTGTGTATGCACCAAAAAATATAAAAAAAGATGCTCTGTGATTGATGTTTATGGGAGAAATACAATCTTCAAAATTCTCAAGCGCTGCATCTTCTGCATCTGCCCTCTTCTTTCCATGCTCAGTAGAAGTTCTTTGATGTTCTGTGTCCTCAACTACAATGAATCACAAAGACAAGGAAAACAATCTATCATATTCTCTTGGCAGCCAGTAAAGGGTGATGTGTTGAGTGGCTGAATTTCCCAAGATCCTGTATAAAATCAATCTCATAGAAATGTTTCATTGATCATATTTCGTACTAGTTGGAAATTACAAGCTATCTCATTGGTAGAAGCTTTGCCTGTAATCATACAATGTGAAGGTCTTTAATTTGTTTTTTTTTTTCCCAAAAGACTCAGGAGTCTCATAAAGGCAGCATCAGAAATTCTGCAGAAGCCCTAGAGTTTGATCTCAACTTGTGGCAGTAGATGTAATTACCGAGTAGAGGAAGGAGACATAGATTTTGAAAAGAAAAATGATGATGGGCTCATGGAAAAATTTTATGAAATTATTATGAGAGTTCTATCAGCTCTGTTTTCCAAAATTCTAATATTCAGGCAGAACTAAAGCGTTTCTAGAAATCCTGTAGGTTTTCTTAGCTTTCCTTTGGATTACTTGACACTGACATGAACTCCATTGTGTTAAAATATCAATCAAATCTGTTTGTGATTTCCGCAGCACTGCAGTGAGAGAGGCAGAGTTCTAGCTGCTACGTGCTAAATCATCTGATTATGTATTTGTTCTCTTACTGTAAGAAATTGTAGGAGAGTCTGAGTAGCTGTTCACCCAACCCACCTATTTCATTTTCTGCACAAATAGCAAGCCTTCATTCCTCAGCTTGTCCTGCAGTTTTCCATGAACAGGTGATTGAGTTCTGGCCACAGATTTACTTTATTTTATGTAGTGTGGTTTTCTTTCATGTTGCTATTGTTGAAGTCTGATTCCATTGTAAGGTTTTTAATTTAAAAAGAGCTATTACTTTTATAAAAACATATATGTATTTTTATTTTATTCATTATAACAAATTTAATCTGTGAAAAAAGTTAAAAAGAATTTTAAAAAGGATCTCAGAAATAACTATTGTCAACATTTGGGGAATGCATTTTCAAACATTCTCTATAAAGAGAGAGAGAAAGAAGAAAGAGAAAGAAAGAAAGAAAAAAGAGAATGAAAGAGAAAGAAAGAAAGAGGTTTTCTTTTGCACTTGCTACCTCTGTTTCTCTCTAGCATTCAATATAATCTACAGTCCTCTCTGTTACCTAGGAGGCATGATCACTGTTCTAAGGATTTGGGACCAGTTGATTTGCCAATGCTCTCAACTTTCTTACCTAATTAATTAATTAATTACTTATAGAGATGGGATCTTGCTATGTTGCCCAGGCAGGTCTTGAACTCCTGGACTTAAATAATCCTCTTGCCTTGGCCTCTGCAGTAACTGGGCTTGTTTGTATTCATCCTTCTTTTTTTTGAGACGGAGTCTCGCTCTATAACCAGGCTGGAGTGCAGTGGCACAGTCTCGGCTCACTGCAACCTCTGCCTCCCAGGTTCAAGCGATTCTCCTGCCTCAGCCTCCTGAGTAGCTGGGACTACAGGTGCATGCCACCACACCCAGCTAATTTTTGTATTTTTAGTAAAGACGCAGTTTCACCATGTTGGCCAGGAGGGTCTCGATATCCTAACCTCATGATCTGCCTTCCTCGGCCTCCCAAAGTGCTAGGACTACAGGCATGAGCCACCACACTCAACCATAATTTCAGCTGTTTCAGCACTAAGAGGTGCCCTCAGGCTGAAAGCCTTTCCTTTAAGATCTAGAAACAGACAAGGTGCTCACTTTTATTACTTCTATTCAAAATAGTACTGAAGTTCTAACCAGAGCAATTAAACAAGAAAAGTAAATAAATATTTAGAAAAACTTAAAGACTCCATTTAAAAAAAAAAAAAAACCTCCTGGAAGTGATCAGCAAATTCAGTAAAGTTTCAGGACATAAAATCAACATACAAAAGTTAGTAGGATGTATATATGCCAAAAGCAAACAATCTGAAAAAGAAACTTTAAAACTAATTCCATTTATAGCAACTACAAATCAAATAAAATACCTAGAAATAACCTTAACCAAAGAAGTGAAAGTTATCTATGATTAAAATTCTGAAACATTACTAAAAGATATTGAAGAGGATATCAAAAATGGGGAGGATATTCCATATTCACAGATAGGGAGGATCGACACTGTTTAAAATATCCATATTACACAAAGCTACCTCTAGATTAATACAATTCCTATTAAAATACTAATGATATTCTTCACTGAAATAGAAAAAAATAATCCTAAATATTATGTAGAAACTCAAGATGCAAAGACTCAGGATACCTCTCTTTCAAGAAACAAACAAACAAAAAAAAACGATCCTGAGCTAGAGACATCACACTACCTGATTTCAAATTACACTAAAAAGCTTTAGTAACCAAAACAGTGTGGCACTGGCATAAAAACAAAGAGATCAGTTAAACAAAATATAGAACATAGAAATAAATGCATGCATTTACAGTCAATTTATTTTTGACAAATGAACTAAGAACATACATTGAGAAAATGAATGTCTTTCAATAAATGGTGCTAAGAAAACTAGATATCCAGAGGAAGAAGAATGATTTTAGACTATCATCATCACAAAAACTAAATCAAAATGGATTACAGATTTAGATGCCCTTTATTCTTTCTCTTGTCTGATTGCTCTGGCTAGACCTCCAGTACTATGTTGAAGAGGACTGGTAAGAGTGCGCATCCTTTTCTTGTTCCAGTAAAGAAGTCAAACTGTCATTGTTTGCTGACAATATGATTGCATACCTCAAAGACCCTAAAGATTCCTCCATAAAGTTCCTCCAGCTGATAAAAGAATTCAGCAAAGTTTCCAGATATAAGATTAATGTACACAAATCAATATCTCCTAAACCCAACAATGACCAAGTGGAGAATCAGATCAAGAACTGAACCATTTTTGCCATAGGGGCAAAAAAAGTAAAATACTTAGGAATATACCTAACCACGGAGGCAAAAGACCTCTGCAAGGAAAACTACAAAACACTGCTGAAAGAAATCACAGATGACACAAACAAAATGAAAACACATCCCATGCTCAGGGATGGGTAGAATCAATATTGTGAAAATGACTCTACTGCCAAAAGCAACCTACAAATTCAGTGCAATCCCCAACAGATATCACCATCATTCTTCACAGAATTAGAAAAAAAAATTCCAAAATTCATATGGAACCAACACATTATATATAATTAATATATATATATATATATATTATATACCATATATGGTGTGTGTGTGTATATATATATATGCATATACAATGGAATACTACTCAGCCATGAAAAGGAATGAACCAATGGCATTTGCAGTGACCTTGTTGAGATTGGAGACTATTATTCTAAGTGAAGTAACTCAGGGATGGAAAACCATACATTGTATGTTTTCACTGATATGTGGAAGCTAAGCTATGAGGACACAAAAGCATAAGAATAATGCAATGGACTTTGGGGACTTGGGGGGAAGGATGGGAGCGGGGTGAGGGATAAAAGACTCCAAATAGAGTACTGTGTATACTGCTTGGGTGATGGGTGTATCAAAATCTCATAAATCACCACTAAAGAACTTACTCATGTAACCAAACACAACCTGTACCCCAATAACCTATGGAAAAATTAAAAATTAAAGATTACAAAAATAAAGAGAGCTTGAATTTTAAAACAAAACAAAATAATGTTTTGTTACAGACTTAAAAAAACATTGAATAAAATTTTCAGGACATTGGTGTGGGCAAAGATTTACTGAGACAAATCCCGAAAGTGGAGGTAACCAAAGCAAAATAGACAAATGGGATCACATCAAGCCAAAAAGCTTCTACACAGTAACAATTAACAAAGTGAAGAGAAAACCACAGAATAGGAGAAAATATTTGCAAACTACCCATCTGAAAAGGGATTAATAACCAGAATATATCAGGAGGTGAAACAACTCAATAGGGGAAAAAAAAACCAAATAATTGTATTTAAAAATGGGCAAAAGATCAGACCAGACTTTTTCCAAAAGAAGGAATATAAATGGCCAACAAGTGTATAAAAAAATGCTCAGTATCAGTAATCATTACAGAAATGCAAATTAGACTGTCTCTTCTTTTAAAGATTATCACATAATCACTAGACCAAATGTTTTTCTATTATATTTATTTTTATATCTTTTTCTTCAACTTTTCTCTTAAGTTCCAGGGCACATGTGCAGGATGTGCAGGTCTGTGACATAGCTAAATATTTATTTTTAAAAGAAATAATTAGGTGTGTCTCTGTTAGTGCTATTGTTTTTCTGTTTTCTGATTCCTAATTTATTATCTCTGAGTTTAATCTTCCCGATTTTCTTAGCATATAAAAATTAACCTAAAGTTTATAATTGATTATTTTTCCAACTATTCTCATTTATTAGAGACATATTTAACATTTGGAAGCTTCAGCTAAACATAGTGCTAATAAGTTATGTATAATTTTTTCATTGTAATGATTTTCTTGAAAGTTTGTGATTGAAGTTGACTTCCTCTTTGACAAAAAAGTTAATTAGGATAGTATTTTTAATTTATACTATAATTAATATACTATACAGTAATTAACATATACTATGCAAATAAATTAAAATGCTTCTTCTCTTATTCCACCAACTTCTTCCCAATTTTTCTCCATGTATGGTGGCACTGGTTATTACTATTGTTGATTATTATATATAAATAAGTATCTATCATATGTAAATAAGTATATTTTATATTTGCCTTTCATAATGCAGCATTATTTTTTACAAATTATATTTAATACTTTGTTTAACTTGTTTTTCTTCTCACTACTGGTCTTTTTGTCATGGATTTCCCATTCAGTACATTTTAAGTTTGATTAATCACTTATTTAGTAAAAGTATGTCTGAAACTTTTGTTTTGCGAGCAAGATAGCGGGTCCAGCAGTAACAACGTAATGACAATTTAGAAGTTAAAATAGATTCTTTTTGTTTTTTTCTCCCATAGGCTTAGACAATGAGGTGAACTTTCCTGGGCCTTTGAATCATTAGTCAAAGATGCAAAGACAAAGGGACTGTGTGAAATACTTTCTGGTAACTAAGAAAAAAGTAACTCACTATTTCTGCACGTCATGGAAAAAGCAGAACTGGCAGTGGTTTCCAGGGCCTATAGCTGCTAGTAGTCTTGGTATAAACCGTCGTGCCCACTGCTGTTGCTTAAACTGTTTTCTGTCTGTTTCACAATCCCAGCTTGTCTTAGTCTGTTTTGTGATGCTATCACAGAATACCTGAAACTGGGTGATTTATAATGAACAGAAATTTATTGGATCATCATTTTGGAGGGTGAAAAGTCCAATATTGAGGTGCCGGCATCCTTCAGGTACCTTCTTGCTGTATCATTCTATGGCAGAAAGACAGAGGGGGCAAGAAAGAGCAAGAGCTCAGACTCACAGCCTCAAGCCATTTTGTAATGGGCATTAATCAATTCATGGAGGCAGAGCCTGCATGACCTAAACACCTGCCATTAGGGCCCATCTGGTGACATTATCCCATTTGAAATTAAGTTCCTAACACATGCTCATTGGGGGATGCCTTTAAACCACAGCACATTTCATCAGTAATCCTAGTGATCTATGAGTTACCTAATATCCTAATAAGTTTATGTTTTGCTTATATCAGTCAGAGTTGGTTTCTGTTGTTTAAAACCAAGACTTTCTGGACTGCTACCTATACTGATGGGGTTAAACATTCAACATTAAGTTTTCCTCTTTCTTTAGCCTCTCTGTGAACCACGATTTTCACGTGCTTCTCTTCTGCACTAAGAAATAAATATCTAACAAATGCATTCCCTAAAGGTTTGATAGTCAGTCCTCACCCTTGGACCCAAGATCTTCAAATAAGGTTCAAGGGTTTTGTTTTGGTTTTGGTTTTTAAAGGGCTCTTTTACATGCTTCCAACTGACATTTATTTTTGTTCAAAAACATTGCTAAACCTTCAGTGAACTGCCTCAATTTTTTTTTTCCCACCAACACTTTAGGAATTTCCCAAAGATTCTGATCTCTCGGAAGAATTCTTCACTGGTTACCAACACTAATGTCAGCATTTTTTCCCTTTATGCATTTGATTTCATTGACTTTTTACTGATGATCCAGAAAGTGAGCAGTTTATCTTCCTATCCCATCAGATTTCACTATCCAACCATTTAGGTGTGCTGCATAAAGTACCAAGTAAAATAAAAGTATGCCTCAGCTGCATTCATGCCATGCTTATATATTGAGTTAGCTCTTGGATGACTTTCTGACCAGCTCTTGGATAACTATCAGAAAAATAGAAAAAGTCACTCTATCTTTTTATTTATTGAGGGGGAACGTTAAAGGGGTATGTTCCCGTCGAAATGAATGCTGGTTTTTAATCCTTAAATTTTAAGGGAATATATATTATAATCCCTGAGAATCCAAATCACCACCTCCTGCAGCTCGACAGTTATAACAAACCAGTCTTGTCATTTGCACAATGCTTTCTTGTTTGCTCTGAATTTTACCTTGCTTGCCTCCACTCTGACCTTAAATCAGTCATACTCCTGAAATCTACCCCTAAGGACTTTATAGCCTAGGACCAATAAGCAATGAAAAGCATGCTCACTTCTCCTAACAAAACACCATCTTTGAATTATCTGTGTGGTATTGTTCCTTGCTGCAAACTTTTATTATAACTCAGTTTGTTTACATCGTAACAAGTTTCTTTCTTTATGGAGAAAGATTTCCATACTCCCCAATAATTATACACTATCTCAGAGATAGAAAAGAATCCCCCATCACCTTATTTTCATTAATTCGGGATTTAAATTCTCATTTCACTTTAAGTGAGCTTATAGTGAAATGCCACCTTTTTCTATTTATTTGCCCATTCAGTTGACTCATAAGGAGGCATGCACTCTCAAGATTATCCTCTTTGGCTTCTTACTGACCCTATTTCTGTTGTTAAATTCTCATTACTAATAAACATTCAGCTTTCTCTTTTTACCGCAACATTTTAAAAACTAAATTTCAAGTTTTGCATGCATATCCACCTAAGAAAGATTTAAAAAATAAGGAAAGAAGGCAGAAAAAAAAGAAAAGAGGAATATGGAAAGTCAACATTTCTGTTATCCTAGAAGCAAAGGGTTTCTTAAATTTTGACAAACAAATTTCATAGTTTGATGGTAATTCAGATAGCATATGTATAAAAATGCCAAAAAGAATTTACTCTCAAAAGACTTTGATCACAGATTTTGGCAGTATTTTTTTTTTGAATATTTACAAATGATAGTCCTGCATTAAAAAAAAATATCTTTTCAACTAATGCTTTTCTTATTTTTGCTTACCCCATAATCCACATTTCTTCTAAGCAATTCATATAATTTTTCATAATGTATTTTAGGGGAATTTTTTACTGCCTCTCTGATTTATGAGAAGAGGCAATTTGTAAAACAATCTTAAAATGTTCTAATGATGAAATAAATTACCTTAAATAAGTTGCTTAGGCTAAATTATCTTGCTTGAGACTGAAATCATTTTGTCCCAGGAAATCATTGACAGACAATCCTCTGTTTGCAGTCTGTTTACAGAGGAACACACTGTAGGTAATTTATTTTCCCAGGAAGGATTTCTGGTGATGAAAATCAATACAGAAATGCTACCGTTGTCAGGAAGTGAGAGTAGCGGTGTAGACCAGCTGGCATAAGGGATGCGAGGCCTCCACTTGACCCCATTTCTATGCAGCCTTCACCACCATCCTCTAGGCTTCACTCCGAGGGACCTACTTCTTCCTCTGCCCAGATATCATCACTCAACAGTGACAGTGCTGAACTTGCTGAACTTTACCTGAGCCCTGCTCTCCTTTTTTAAGTGAAACAAACAAACAAACAAAAAACACCTTCACCATCAGTGTTTCTGAGAACAACTTACTGCAAAGAGACTTAAGACTCATAGTTTTCCTTCTTGTTGACTTATGACAAGGCCAGACACAGACCCTCCAAATTTCTACTCTTGGTCTCATCAATGATTACCTCAACTGTGGCTCACCCTCAGCCCCAGCTGGTGCACACCAGAAAATAGTTTGGCCTCAGGCAAAGCACAGTCTGATCTACTAGCTGATCACCGACCTGGTCACTCAGCTGTTTCCAGCCTTGTTTACTCCGCTTGCTAAAAGAAAAGCTCATTTCCCCAGCCTTTGAGTCCTGGTAGGCCTCACGTCATGGCATGGCTCCTATTGCAACAGTCCTCCTCTCCCTGTTTCAAGTCTCTTCCCCACTCCCCTTGCAATACTTTTTTTTGAATAAAATTCCTCCTTACCAAGCTCATATTTTTTTAAAAAATTTGACCCGATGGATTGTGATGGGGTTCAGAATACACTCCCCCAAAATATAGCACTGGCAGGATGGATATTTTAAGTTGAAGGAATTTGAGAATGTGCAGGTGCACGAGAGGCTCTCTGACTTTCCTATATCCCCTGAAGCAGGTCATAAGACCCTCCTCGGTCAGGGGTGTCTGAAGGGAATCTGCATGAACAGGCTTTGCCGAATTCCCCTAGTTTGCTACTCTTAGCTCACATCCCTTTGTCCCATCACACTTTTCTATGACTTTCCACCCTACACCCAACCTAATACAAAAACACTCAGGTTCAGCCTTGCACAGTGGCTCAAGCCTGTAATCTCAGCGCTTTGGGAGGCCGAGGTAGGCCTTTGACCTGATGTCAGGAGTTTGAGACAAGCCCGGCCAACATGGTGAAACCCTGTCTCTACTAACAATACAAAAATTAGTCAGTCATGGTGGTGGGCGCCTATAGTCCCAGCTACTGAGGAGACCGAGGCAGGAGAATCACTTGAACCCAGGAGGCAGAAGTTGCAGTGAGGCCAGATAGAGCCATTGCACTCCACGCTGGGTGACAAGAGCAAAGCTCCATCTCAAAAACAAACAATCAAAAAAACACTTAGGTTTAACCACTTCTTCAAGTCTTCATTTCCTTAAAAAGGCTTTCATGTTTTTAGAACTTATATTGAATAAATTTGTATGCTTTTGTCTTTTTCATCTGTCTTTTGTCAGTTGAATTTACAAGGGCCACAGCTGGAGAACCTGAGGATAGAGGGAAGAGTTACTTTTTTCCTCCCCTAGAACTGTATAACTCCACTATGAACAAGAACGAAAATGCAATGGAAACAACATGGTTCCTCTGGTTGCTATTCTCCAACACAATTGGGGTTGGGGTGCAGTTAGGAAAGGTGAGGATGGAAGTGTAGGGCTAGGTAGGAAAAAGATGAAAACCTCAGCTTGGAAGCCAGGAGCCAGAGGTTTGGACTGCACATTCCCAATTTCCTCCCTTTCTATTTATCACGGAAGCAGCCAATGAAACACGTACCAGCTGACCTGAAGATGCCACCAATCCTCGCTAAGATCCTGGAAGCTCCAGCCAGCCGGACACAGGACCCAGAACCGGCTCGAGCAGTATTTAAAGTGAAACAGACGACAACCACCGGGTGGCGCCAAACACTACCCGGACAAGGACGGGTCCGCAGTCACGGACCCTTGGTACTGCCGCTTTTGAGCTGACCTGGCTCATATATTGGTTTCCTTAGCTACTCAGTGATGCCAGACTGCGTGCTAATTTTTGAACCTTTGCCGTGTTATAGTCCTAGTGAATTTTATTTATTAAGTACCTTCTTAATGGTAATTCAAATAAACATAGAGTATGGATCATTAGAGAGTTTATTGTTGGGGATTAAGACATGAACCTCCAAAAAGATATGAGAAAAAAAGATATGGCAAAAATAATGTATTTCGGGTCCCTTCACTGAATTTTTTTTTTTTAACATTTAAAAAAATTCTGATGGCACATAATAGGTGTATATATTTATGGGGTACATGTGATGTTTTGATACAGGCATACAATGGATAAAAATCAAATTAGGGTAACTGGGGTATCCATCACTTAAAGCCTTCATTATTTCTCTGTTTTAGGGACATTCCAATTTTTTTCAGCTCTTTCAAAATATACAATAAATGACTGTTGACGATAGTCACATCATTGTGCTACCAAATACCAGATCTTATTCATTCTATCTAACTATACCTCATTGAAATTCGTATCAGAAATTTTTGGAAATGTTGACAGGTAGAAGACAGAGGTGGGGAAAGCTATTTAAAAGCGAGAAACAATGCTCTTCGCTCTAGAAATGGAGACTAACACTCCTTCAGGGGTTCCTTTCAGGAAAATCATTTGGATGATACTTTTAGTTCTGCAAGTGTAATATACAAAGACTGCAGAGATGAAGATGTGGGAGAAACTGGCTCAAAGCAGCGAAACTGCTGTGAATAACAATATCGAGTTTGCTTTTGTTGCAGCAAAAGTTGTATATTTAGATGAGTAATTTCATAAAAGCAGTATTTCTCAAACTTTTCAACAGATCCTCTCTGAGCGACGAATTTTATGGTTTACATTGTGACCAAGTACAGAAATAGACACCTGTTTCCCCCTTTCCCTTATGTCTGTTTGTTTAATGTCTAAAAAATGTCTGTGGTTATTCCTTATATTGACTTCAAGAATACCACTGGATTGCAATCTACCATTAAAAAAATTTATTAGAGAAGTGTATCATTTCCAGTGTAGATTTAGGGTACAATTTACTCCCCATCCTTGTGGCAATAAACACTCTCTTCTTGACCAATCCCTAAACAAGTTTCTTTAAGCTCCCACTCCACGCCCCCCCCTTTTTTTTTTTGACTAGACCCTATTTGAGCCTTGCTCTTAAGAGCCTAGTTTTAGCAAGAATCTTGCTAAAGCATTTGGTCAGAACCTCATCCTGAATATTTGATAACCTGGGCCTGCCTTCAGCAAGAATCCTGCCAAATTGGTTTAGCAACAATCTTCTATTCCTGATTTTCTACTCACTGACCCCTCACCCTAATCCTTGACTATAAATCCCCACTTTTCACATTGTATTAAGAATTTAGCCCAGTTTTAAACAGAGGTCTCTTTTCCCCTATTACAATAGTACCTGGTTAAATTGCTTATTTTATTTTTAACACTACTTTAACCACTATCCAGCTCCGATGTTCTTTGACAGAGAAACTGTGAGTATTCTTGTTCAAGCAGTTTCTTGTAGGAGCTCCAGGAATGACTCACAAACTGCAGGAAGGACATGTTAGGAAAATCTTCACCTCCCACTGCTTGACACGCCACAAAACGGGCACTCATCTAGATTCATGACATTCAACCCAAAACATGCCTGATGTTATTAGAAGTAATTCAGAACATCCTGGTGGTTGACTGCCTTCTTCTGATGAAATGGTGCCTCTAGGATGTATAGGAAATCTTCAATCATGTGAGAATCACTGTGAGAAGGCATAGATCCCAGGACAGGAATGGTGACCAGGAGGGAGGCACTGACTTTGAAGAATGCAGAAAAGCTGTGAGAACTTTATAGAGAGCTGGGGTTGTGAAGGTTTGCTAAAATCACTGGCACGAGGCGGATTGACTAATGGGAGAAAACACATCCAAATTTACTTCACGTGTATATGTTACTGGCGGCGGATCCGTATGGCTCTGTGGATATTTATGGGTCTGCAACCTCAATTCTTTCCTCCGTGGAAGGAGGAATTCAAGTGAGGGGCAGACCAAGGCAAGTATCAGAGCAGGAGTGAACGTCTATCAAGGAGATCTGGAGCAGAAACCAGAGGAACGGAGTTATACTTGGAAGAAGGCCAAATGTGTGACTTGAAAGACAAGTGCATGGCTTGACATTTTGACTTGGGGTTTTATACACTGGCACATTTCCATGGTCTTGCATTCCTTCTCCCCTTATTCTTCCCTTGAGGTGGGCCATCTTCATGCCCAGTGGCCTAATAGCACTTGGGAGGGAACATGAACAGTGTGTTTACTGGCGTTGCTTACCTGAGTTGCCCTTTGCTCACCAGCTGCATGTCCCTAGGTCACATGCCAGTTAAACTCTGCCATTTTGCCCCTTAGTGCACATCCTTGAGTCCACTCTCCCAACTCCTGAGATCTTATCAGGAAGTGGCTGATCACCAGTTTCAGGTGTTTTCTATCCGTAGGGTCACAGCCTTTCTCTGGCACCATCTGTGACCAACCAATTACTATTTTAGAGAGACAGTTAACAGCCACATGACTGTCACCTGATGGTCGCCTGACCTTCCTGGTTCTGAGGAGGGAGCCCTCTCCTGCCCTGCTCATATCTGACTAGCTACCTCCTATAACAAATACACAGGAACCTTCAGAATGGAGACCCAACTTTCCAGTGAGTCACAGAAGCTTACATACCATTTCAAGGTTATGGAAAAAATGGAGGCTTGCATCCTGGTAAAACAGGTTAAGGGAGGGAAGGAAGAAGAATTTTATTTAGGAGCAATGAAAAATTACTAGGGAGAATGATTGGCTCCAGGAAAAGAAATTAACTTATACATAGTACTCCGGAATTTAAATGATCCCAGGAGACAATCATTATCTTGAAAAAGGATCTGTTTAGGTGTGGTCACATCTTGGTCATCTTTTCTGTGATGTATAATGAGATAACGGGGAAAGAAAGGAGAACAACTGTTCTTGGTAACTCATCTTATTATTATTATTATTATTATTATTTGAGACAGAGTTTCGCTCTTGTTGCCCAGGCTGGAGTGCAATGGTGCAATCTCGGCTCACCACAACCTCCACCTCCCGGGTTCAAGGAATTCTCCTACTTCAGCCTCCCAAGTAGCTGGGACTACAGGCTCACGCCACCATGCCCATGCCTGGCTAATTTTTGTATTTTTAGTAGAGATGGGGTTTCACCATGTTGACGAGGATGGTCTCAATCTCTTGACCTCATGATCCACCTGCCTCGGCCTCCCAAAGTGCTGGGATAATAGGCGTGAGCCACTGCACCCGTCAGTCTTATTTTTATGTAAAGAAAGTCTTTTCTTCTTTTTGTGCTTCTTGAACTCTAAGGGTTTTTAATCTAAAATACTCATCCTACCATGGAGACATATTTTGGGGTGAAATATTCTGATTCCCTTCAGGATAAACTGACCTCTGGCATGTAGCAACAGTGAGATGAAATGCAAGAGTCCTTGAGGAGCCTGAATATGTGGTCTCAGAGAGTAGCTTTTCCAAGAAGCATTTTTAGTTTATTCCTTGTTATGCTTTCCTTCTTATATTAGCGAAATTTCCATAAAGTATTTTCAGAACTTGCAACTTGGTTTACTTAAGGCAGTGCAAAATTATCATAAAGGTCTCTTGCATGCTTGGGATGGAGCAGGAGAGCCTAGAACAGTGCCTGACCAACTGAGGTCAGAGAATGCGAGAGTTGTAGATACCACTGTAAGGCTGGTTGCCTCGCTGGGAGCACAGACACGCCCATCCACCTCCGTGCCTGAAAACTACGTCACCACTCCGCTGGGCACCAAGCCCACTGTTGAAAAACCCCCGCCAAAATTTAAAAGAAGCCCCGCCAAAACCTGCCCAATAGCATTTTGCCCCACCCCCTCTGCGCGTCCGGCTCTCCGGAAATCCTGCCTACCTACCAATAGCAGCTTGCCCCGACCACGTCCTGTTCCCTCATAACCAATCAAGACACCCTCACTCGCTATAAAACCCCATGCCTAGGGAAGCCACGAGCAACTCCCTGGCCCCTTTCCCTGGTACCATGGAACCTCACCGGGAGCTGAATAAATTGGCATTTAATTTTCTTATACTGGCCTCAGTTTCTTCATTTTAAACTCGGCAATAACCCTTACAACCACCATAGGCTGACAATACCTGCTAGTGTTACAGTCTCACCAGTGCACCACAATGTAGCAGTCTTTCATTGTGAGAGATTATCTGGAGTCCTTTGTCTCATGAGAAATTTAAAGAGGGTAGACACAAAGGGTGAGGTTGGAGAAAAAATTTAGTAAGCAAAAGAAGAAAGTGCTCTGCCACAGATAAGGGTCTAGGAAGAAGGTTGCCATCTTTACCGTTGAATGCAAGGCTTTTATAAGAAACCAGTGAGGGCTGGGCCTTTCATTTGCATAAGGCACAAATTTCAGGTAGCTTCACCCCATCTTCTGAACACACATGCAGGTGCGGTGCTTAGCTTGAGTTACTCCATATTGCTTTATTCCCCTTACTGCACATGTGTCAGCGGACGAAATTTTTCATTGAGGGCATGTCTGGGCAAGTTACCCGTGTAGTCTTTCTTATCAGTGTGATTGTGAACATATCTTAGACAAGGCCCCTGTGCAAGTTTCCTTATCTGTGCCTGTAGACTATTATTTTATTTCAGAGAAGTTGGCCGAGGACCCACCCTAACCACCTGCCTGACCAGTTTCTTCCTTTTTCCTCTCTCACTGGAACAGTCATCTAGGAAAGACCAACCCACTGGCTTCAGGACAGTGTCATGGTGGCTTGATGAAAAGCTGAAGGAAAAGACATATGGGCCCTTTCCTCAGTGCACAAAGAGCTCTGGAACCTTAATGGGTTTCTGTAGTGAAAGGCAAGGAATTCAAGTCATTGTAATTTGTACAATAAATTTAAAGTTACTGTGTAACCGCCCAACAGGCTCTTCTTGTCCACTGACTAGAGAGAGCTGATTTACTAAAAGGAAAATTGCAATAGAGATAGAGTTTAATTCACACCAAGCTGGTTGTATGGGAGACCAGAGTTTTATTTTTGCTCCAATCGGTCTCCCCAAAAACTCAGATATCAGATTTTTTAAGAATAATTTGGTGGGTAGGGAACTAGTGAATTGGGAGTGCTGATTGGGTCAGAGATGAAATAATAGGGAGTCAAAGCCGTCCTTCTGCACTGAGTCAGTTCCTGGTTGGGAGCCACAAGACCAGATGAGCCAGTTTATCCTCCTGGGTAGTGTCAGGTGATCCATTGAGTACAGGGTCTGCAAAACATCTGAAGCACTGATCTTAGGTTTTACAATAGTGATGTTATCCCCAGGAGCAATTTGGCCAGGTCCAGAATCTTGCTGCATGACTCCTAAGACATAATTTCTAACCTCATGACTAATTTGTTCTGCCAGGGCAGTCTAGTCCTCAGGCAGGTAAGAGATTTGTTTTGGGAAAGAGCTGCTATTGTTTTTGTCTCAAAGTTAAACTGTAAACTTAGTACCTCCTAAAGTTAGTTTGGCCTATGCCTAGGAGTAAACAAGAACAACTTGGCGGTTTAAAACAAGATGGAGTGGGTTAGGTCGATCCCTTTCTAAGGTCATAATTTCTCAGTTGTATTTTTTTGCAAAGGCAGTTTCTACTGCATTTATACTTAAAGCTGGTGAAAAAGCCTGGGATCTATGGTTCTCGTGTCTTGGTGCCAAATAAATAGTGTGTTCAGAATTTAAAAGTGCATGATGGGGCCAGCTTACTTATTTGGATTTGGAATCAGACTACACCACGTGTCCTTCAACAGAGGAGCACAGGAAGAAACTGCTTTACCAATGGACTTGTGTTCCGCACAATACAAGAGGCAGAGTTATAAGCTGAACACAAACATGACTGGAGACGTTCAGCAATGCAGGCTACCCACACTTTTCAGAACATTTACTACTACCACTGTTATCGTAGTCCCACTTCAGGGCTGCACATCAAAAATAGAAGAACCAACAATATAAAATCTCCTGTGTTTTAGCTTCAGGTACTGAGCTTTGAAAGTAAAACTGAATCTCTAATAGGTAAGTTTCCAATTTAAGCATTTGCAGTCTCAATTCACAACAGATTACTAATTGTGCACAGGGGAAAAAGTCAAGGCTCATTTCTACTAAAGCTAAATATAAAGTTAAGGGGAAGATACCAAAAGCTTTATTAAAGATTTTTCTTTAATAAAGCTTTCTCCTTCTTTTCTCCTTTCTAGTGATGTGGTCTGATTATGGGGACCAACTCCCCCACTGAGAACAAGTAAATGATAGGTTAAAAATTGTGTGATGTTATAAAAGTGTTGAAGACCTGGCAGGTAGAAAGGAATCATATGGATAAAATCAAGAGAAAGAAGGAATCTGATGAGCTAAGGGAGGACATTTATCCACCTAAAAACACTTGACCTTTCCTCTAGATGGTCTCATGGTTTGTAGGGAAGGAATCCAATGACCAGAAATACGCTAATTATGGAGTGTAAGAGATAACCTTTACACAGTGAGCTGGAACCTCAAAGAGCCATCCTCTCAAAGTAAAGGTAAGTTAAAAAGAAACCCACCTCCACCCTCAAACCCCATGGGGTTTCTAGGAAAGTCATCTTCATTCTAAGTGATGATTGGAAGGGGATATTGTCACTGAGCAGTTGTAAAGAACACTGAAACTTCTGCAGATTGGGAGCCAACCTGACATCACCTGAGTGGCTCAAAAACTCTTTTAAAATAATACATTTAATGTAAAATGTTTGAGAGGGAATCGTTCTCTTAGACATTCTGTGTAGATGCCACTTTATCTTAGGCCCCAAAGAAGACTCGTAAGATGTTTCTCAAAGGTGACATTAACAAAGCACACAAGGAAGAGGAAAACCCTGAGCAGGCAGCATCAAAGGCAAAGGCAAATCGATGAGCATCTATCAACACTTCTTACAGGAGAATCGTCAGATATGGTTTATGAAACATAGATCATAAAAATAGATGATACTATGTACAAAGAAAAAATGACAAACTTGTATCTGTCTAGAACTGGAAACTATAAAAAGTAATCTAGCATACCAAAAAAGTGCCAAATAGAAATCCTGAAAATGAAGATTAGGTTATAATCTTTGAAATTCAGTAACTTAATAGATGGATTTAAAAGCAGACAGAGTGAGGAGAAAATAAATGAACTGGAAAATAAGTCATAGGAAATTGAATAGAAAGCAGCATACAGAAATGAAAATGTAGAAACATAGAAGAGAACTTAAGAGATAAGTAAGAGAAAATGTATATTTAATTGGAGTTCCTGAAGGAGAATAGAGAAAAGGGCAGAGTCAATTCATGAAGACGATGGCTAAGAAATTTCCAGACACAATGAAAAGCATTCAAGAGTTCCACTGAATATCTAGCAAATCATTTTTAAAACATTTCCTATCTAAAGACATTCCACTAAAAGTATAGAATACCAAAGATCAGGAGAATGTCTTCATTATAGCAAAAAGGTAAAAGAGAGATATTGCCTTTAAAGTGCAATAGTTAGTTGTATCATTGACTTCTTAGCAGCAACAATAAAAATCAGGAGATAATAAAATAATGTCTTCAACTTGCTGAAAGAAAAGTACTGCTAATCTCAAAATTCTGTGTCCAGAGAGTCAACCAATTCAAAAGTTACTTTTATATTCAAATACTGTTAATGAACGTTTTTGAGATCAACCAGGGAAAATAGAAAGGAAGTACAAATAACCAATATCAGGCATGAAAGATCCTACAGAGAAGAAGTCAGTGTATTAGTCTGTTCTTCCATTGCTATAAAGAAATACCTGAGACTGAGATAATTTGCAAAGAAAAGAGGTTTAATTGACTCCCAGTTCTGCAGGCTGTGCAGGAAGCATGGCAGCTTCTGCTCAGCTTCTGGGGAGGCGTCAGTAAACTTGCAATCATGGCAGAAGGTGAAGAGGGAACAGACACTTCACATGGTTGGTGCAGGTGCAAGAGAAAGAGCTACGGGGAGGTGCTACACACTTTTACACAACCAGATCTCACGAGAACTCACTCACAGTAAGGGGATGGTACTTACCATTCATGAGAAATCTGCCCCCACGATCAATTGACCTCTCACAAGGTGTCACCTCTGACATTCGAAATTATAATTCAACATGAGATTTGCTGGGAACACAGATCCAAACCATCTTAGTCAGGAAACTACAGTTTGCACCCTTGTCACCTGTTTTTGTGAATATTTACTTGAACATAACCACATCCATTCACTTATACCGTCTATGCTGTTTTCACGATTGCAGAAATGATTGTGACAGAGAAGACATGGCCCTCAAGCCCAAATATTTACTATCTTGTCCTTGCTCAGAAATGAGTAAACTTTGTGTATTACAGTACATCTCACAAAGGAAAGATTGTGTGAAAAAAGGAAAACCCTAAATAATACGTAGGGGCACAATTCCATTATACAAATTGCAAAAGCAGACCAAACTACACAACACTGTATAAAGCTGCATGTATTGATTGAAAACTACAAAGAAAATAGCTCCCAGAAGAGTGGATTACATCTATGGTAAGGAAGGATGTTATGTTTAGGAAAAGACTTGTGGGCTATGATTTGTTAATATCTTGGTATGTTAAGATGTCTTTCGGTGATAGCAATGTTTCATGTTGGTTTCAATATGTTTCAGTGTTTCAATATGGTTTGCTAAGGTGTATATTGGTGACAGAGATGTTTCATGTCTTGATGTAGGTGGTGGCTATAAGTATGTTTGTGATTATTTATTGAACTGTGCATGTATGTTTTCTGCACTATTATGGAATTGTGTCCCCCTCATACTCATATGTTCAAGAACTAACCCCCAATGTATGTGAATATAGGGCCTTTAAAGAAGTAATTAAGGTTAAATGACATCATAAAGGGGAATCTCTAATCCAATGTGACTGATGTCCTAATAAAAATAGGAAGAGTCACCAGGGAAACATGTACACAGGCCATGTGAGAAGGTAACCATCTATAATCCAAGGTGAAAGGTCTTAAGAGAAACTGATTTAGTTGGCTTCCTTTCTCCCTAACTGTGAGAAAATAAATTTCTGTTTTTCAAACCACCCAGTCTGTGACATTTTGTTATGGCAACCCTAGCAAACTAATGCAAACACTTTCTTTTTACTTGGTAGAAGGCTTCTTGTTTATATGTTAAATTTCACAATTTAAAAAATGTGAATTTTCTATAAATTTTGTACATGTCACAAAAAAAGAGAGCTGTGTAAGATCCTTTTCTAAATATTGTTTTTCTAAATAAAGGCATATTTACTTTTACGTTTTGGGATCCTTTGCTTGCATGGCTCTAGATGTCCTTGAAATTTGTTCATGTGGTGACATGTTTTTGTAAAACTTGCAAAGTTAATGTAACCATAATCTATTAAGATTGACTTAGTTCACACCTTCCCTTGTGTCTGTTGGGCTGGGTTGGAGTGGTTGTAGCATTTGGAGAAACTGACAAGGGGCAGCTCTGTGGGGGATACATTTACTTCGGGTTTAATGGGACATTTTTCTTGGTTCCCAGTCACTTCTGGGTATAATTAAGTTATTGTTAGTCATATGGAGCCATAGCTGATATCATGATAAAATGACATGTGAAGACAAACGTGACTGTAGGAGTTCAGCAGTGCTGAACTTCTTTGTATCATGATGGTATCATGACATAAAAGTGCTCATCAAGAGGAGGTAAGTGGATAGTGAAAGAGAAACAAGTGTGAAATGTTTAAGTTGCAAGCTATTTTGGGGGAATTTTTTTCTAATCGTTTCCTACATAAAATTTTAAGTGGTGGATTCTGTTATCACAGTACCTAGAAAAAAAAAAAGAAGTTGTCTCATATCAAGAATTTATTCATAAGGAACATACAATTATAAAAGCATCATGCATTTTTTGATAAAAATTGTGCAAAGTAGAACTTATCAGAATTCTTATTTGTGAGGCTTAAACCTCTAGCAGTAGTACGAATAGCAGCTACATTTGTAAGAGCTTATATATGAAAAACTCTTGGTAGAAGACTTCCAAATTTGGCCACCATTCTAATAATTTATGAGATGCAACCAACACTGAGTTTTGAAGCAAAAAGAAAGCTTTTCTTAACTGTCAATCATGAATATTTTTTGATCAATGATGCTAACATCAAAACTTATTATCTTTCTATTTTCTGTAGAGAGAATATTATTTAAAAAATCTTTG
Source organism: Cebus imitator (assembly GCF_001604975.1). NCBI lineage: Eukaryota > Metazoa > Chordata > Mammalia > Primates > Cebidae > Cebus > Cebus imitator. The sequence goes on from NW_016107320.1 coordinate 14,876,160, forward strand.
TCATATGGAAAGGCAATTGAATTATATGCAGCAAAAAATGCACAAAAGTCATTAATTATATAGGTGTGTCAGGCCATTATTATTTTTTCTCAATTTTATAATTTTAACATTATATAAATTTGTAATTTATTGTGATTTTATTTCTCATTCTAAATAGACACTGCTATAACCAAATTTGGCATCCACAATGTTGTTTGTTAAAGAGTGTCCCCCAAATTATCTGAGCTTCAGGTCCTGTAAAACCTGGACCTGCCTTAATCTAAACAATCAGATATTTGACTGCTGAATTGTCCTCTCTTCTTTGATAGTTCTGTCTTCCATGATAAGATACAATTTTTCTGTAGCTCCATGTTCTCATATTTTTATACAGTAACCCTATTTGTGAAATTATCATTACTCATTGATTAGCCTCATGTTGGTTAACGTTACCCTTCCTGTGGAAAGAATTATTTTCTACACATTTAATTTCAAAGATCTTCAGTCATGTCTCCCACAGCAAAGTAATCCTAAAATCTTAGTAATTTCAGCCTTGCAAGTCTTTGACTTCACACTCTTGTATTTTAATGGCTTTGATGTCGTCCTATTGTTCTCTAGCAAAATAATTTCCTATGTCTCACATGTTTTTACTCCTACTTGAGTTCACTAGCAGCTTCAGTCTAATCATTTTCAACATGCCTTTAGCTTTTATTTCGTTCTGTTTTTCTCTTCTTTCCAAATATTTTATTTTCCTAATAAACTATAATATTTAATGAACTTAATCTTAAGATTCTAGTTAAAAGCTCAGAGGTCAAAGCAGGTAAAGAAACAGTCTCAATTTAGACTTGTCAGTCAAGCACCACTTAATTTACTTTCCTCTGCATGCTCAAAATAGTATCAGGGAAGGGAAAGGAATTTTACAAGCTACTAGTTTTTTGTTTGAGAGTAACAGAAAGTCTTCAACATCATTCAGGAATGAAATTAATCTACCATATACTGATGTTTAATCAAACTGTCAAAAACGTGGCATTTGCGTTCTTTTAGCGTTTTTAAAGTACTTTGTGCCAGTGCTGTGTTAGATGCTATAGTAGATATTAAAGAGATTATAAGATAGTATTGGCTTTCAGGAGATTATGGTCGAATTAAGATATGCAATACGCACCGATGGAGGCTGGGTGCTGTGGCTCTCACCTGTAATCCCAGCACTTTGGGAGGCAGAAGTGGGAGAATTACTTGAGGCCAGGAGTTCAAGATGAGCCTGGGCAACATAGAGAGACCCTGTCTCTACCAAAAAATAAAAATAAAATTAGCCGGTCATCGTGCGCATGCCAGTAATCCCAGCTACTGGAGAGGCTGAGGCAGGAGGATTGCTTGAGCCCAGGAGTTTAAGGCTACAGTGAGCCATGATGGAACCACTGCATTTCAGCCTGGGCGACAGGGTGAGACCCTCTCTCTAAAAACAAAAACCAAACAATAACAAATGAAGTAACTAAAAAATGATATATTCTAATATAAAAACAAGCAGGGAGAAGACAAATTACTTATGAACTGGAGCCTTAAGATAAATAAATTTAGATTAACAAACAGTACTGGAAATGATTTCAGAAATAAACTTGAGCAAATAATACAATGTTTGATAGCAAACTTAGCAATAGTATTGCTAGCTTTCATCTTTCTCAGTCCAGCTCAAAATGCCGTTATACCCAGAAACTTTCCCAGCCTGCTTAGTCACAATGAATTGCTTTTCTCTCTGCAGTTTCTTAGCCCTCATTATTGTTCTTGAAGCATTTGCCAAACCCACATACACACAATTTACCATAACAGAGGAGATACTTCAAATTAGCTACTGAATTACTATGTGGTGCTTGATTCATCTTTAACTCTTGATCCTATCCGTGACCTTGCAGTAATAAACCAAATAATGGGTACACTATATTGTGTAATAAACAGAGCCTTTAAGTTGCAAGTGATTGAAACCCAACATAAAAAGTGTAGCCAAAAATTAAATGTACCGGCTCATATAACTGAGAAGTCAAAGAGTGCGTCTCGTATTATACATGCCTTGATCAACATGTTCAGAAAATAGAACTTGTGTTCTGTCTCTTCCCTCCCTCTTTTAAATATACCTTCCAGTGTACACTCTTCATTGAAATACATATGACCAATTATTTTGATAGCTCATGAACCCTAGAGAAGAGCTTTATCTTTCACAGGCCCATAAATCCTCTGAGGGATGGCTTCTGATTGACTCAGTCGGGGGTCATAGTTTTGGGAGAATGGGTGGTATATGATGATTGACCAGCTCTGTGTCCTTGTTCCCATTTATAGCAAGGGATAGGATGAAAAGGATGGTTATTAGGGTTGAAAAAAAACCACAAGGGTTAAGGAAAGAACAGCTGGGCTAACCAAAATAAAATATATCATGTGCCTGTGTGTGTGTGTGTGTGTGTGTGTGTGTGTGTGTGTGTGTGTTTGCGTGTGTGTGAGACAAAGTCTCTCTCTGTTGCCCAGACTGGACCACATTGGCAGGATCATGGCTCAGTGCAGCCTTGACCTCTGGACTCAAGCAATCTTCCCACATCAGTCTCCCAGGTAGCTAGGTCTACAGGTCCACATGAAAAATGTAGAGAAAAGATAAGCAAGATTAAGTGGCCATGGACTCTGTCAGAAAAAGGAAAGGATTTCATGCCGGTTTAAAATTTTTGCCTTTGACAGATATTTAGAAAAAAAGGATAGGAATATGCTTTGTTTTAAATAAAATAGCTAATTTAATTTAAGATGGATGATCAGATATCTTAAAATACATATCCTCTGAGTGGCATGGAAGGTAGAATTTAGCCTGAGTAAAAGATGAGAGGTAAAACAACAGAGGAGACATCGTTAGTATTAATTTGATAGTTGAAGCCATGATACTTAATGAAAGCACTATCTGAGAAAGCCAAGGAGTATGAAACTGACAATTACTGTTGGATTTCACCTGAGGGAGACCGATTTCAACAGGGAAGAAGAGGAAGATGCCCAATTACAAGGGCTCAGGGAAGAAGGGAGACCGTAGAAGTTTATACTTCTTGGCTATGCTTGGCTCTAAAGAAGAAAGTTATGAAGGCAACATTTCTGTAAATGTCAGCAAAGTCACATTGAAATTATCTTTTAGTAAGAGGCAGTGATTAAAAAGACAGAAGATAAATATCATAACACGAATCCTTAATGGAAGGAAAGATTAAGAATCAGTGCCAAAAGGAAGGCGTATTTTTGCTTTATCTTGCAGGGGGAGATGACAGAGGTATACTGATTCTGCAAAGGAGATAAAGGAAGATGCTCTGTCTCACCATCTGCTAATACTATCACTGTTGAGGGAGGACATTAGCTTAAAAGTGTCAGGACTATGGAGAAATAAGGGGGAAATTCCCAAAATTTTTAGATGAAAGATACTATTTGATTCTTCTGAAGTTTTGAAGAGTGCCCACAGGATGCAAGTGCTACTCTCAAATATCCTAAATGGAGGTAAAATCAGAGGGCTTTTTTTTTAACAATGAGGAAACAGCCACACTGAAGGCTTGCTCAGGATCTAGAGCTAGGCTCCCCTTGCCCATGTGCCCTCCTCCCATAATCTCTGTGTAGACTATAGAGAAGGAGTGTGGGGATTGCTGCTATCTCATGAACACCTAGGTAGTAATTGGTCGTAATTAGCTGATTAGGAATCTAATTTCTTGAATTTAAATTCAAGACCACCTCTAAATAGTCATATGACTTTAGAGACGTCTCTTAACCTCCTCTGCCTCAGATTTTCCAGAAGTAAAATGGTATAGTAACAGTAACCTGTGTAGTAGAGTTGATGCTAAAAATAAATGTGTTACTACATGTGAAATGCTTACAAGAATGCTAGGCCCATAGTAACCATAAATGTTAACTATTATTTTTAGATATCCCTTCACTGTTATTTAAACAAAGAAATTCATGGGTAATTACCCTAAAGAGTGATCTAAGATGTCATGAGATCTCAATGATTCGGCTTTTGAAAAATATTTGAATGTATTATCAGAATTTTTTTAAAAATTCCCATCAAATAGTCTTGTTTGTAAAACAAATGTATTTATTTTCATATTTAAATCACTTATTTAGTTACACAAAGATTTATTATAAAGTTCATTTAAAAAACAAACACCCATAGTGTGTACCTTGAGTACATGACTACAGAATGTTCATTTTAGTTCACTAACTTGCTTATTGTTGATTAATGCAATTATTCATGTATTGCTTCAACTAATATTTATATCAAGCATATAAAATTGCATAGTCATGTGCCTACTTACAAAACCCAAATAAAGATAATTAGTTGCTGAGTTATGAATAGAAATATATGCATTTCCATTGACTGCAAGAACATTTTCTTTACGGTGTCATCCAAGACTGCATTTTTTCCAAACTGAAGAAGGTGATTTAACTTTTACTAATTTGAAGGAAAGTCTGTTAGGTAATTCAAGGCCATCTTGGAAGACTGAAAGCAAGAAAAAAAAATGTTCATTTTACATATATCCTTTTTCTTTTTAAGTTTATTGAATTATAATCTACAATAGTGAAAATCACCTTTTTCTGTCTATAATTTTATAAATTTTGATAAATGCATATAAGAAGACCATGATGAAGATACAGAATTGCTATCACCTTCAAACCTTCCACTGTGCACATTTGTAGCCAATCCCCTACTTCTAGTCAGAGCCCATGGCAAACACTGACATGTTTTCTTCCTTACTGTTTTGTTATTTCTGCAATCACCCAAAGACTCCTTCCTGCCCAGCGCACAGAAAAAACCAGTTCACTGAGATCACAGCATTGCAGTAAAGAAAGAGTTTAATTGATGCAAAGCTGGCCACACCACACAGGAGTCAGAGTTATTACTCAAATCAAACTCCCTGAAAATTCAGAGGCTAGGATTTTTCAAGGATAAGTTGGCCAGCAGTAGGACAGGGAATGAATGCTGGTGATTGGTTGGGGATGCAATCATAAGGGTATGGAAAACAGTCCTCTTGCATTAAGTCTGCTTCTGGGTGGGAGCCACAGAGGAGGCTTTGGTCCAGAGGGACCATCTTGTCCTCCGAAATGCAAAACCATGAGAAGACATCTCAAAAGGTCAATCTTCAGTTCTGCAATAGTGATGTCATTTACAGAAGTAATTGGGGACGTTGCAAAATCTTGTGACCTCTGAAATAATGGCTGGTAATGGTTTAACTATGCCTACATCTTAAAATAATTCAGGACCCTCTCATCCTCCTAACCTGATGGCCTTTCATAGTTTTACCTAGGTGGTTTAGTTTTGGGGAAAGGGTATCATTTAAACTATAAACTAAGTTTCTTTCAAAGTTAGCACAAATTCAGGAATGAGCAGTTTGGAGGTTAAAGGCAAGATGAAGGTTGGTTAGATCAAATCTCTTTCTCTGTCATAATCTTCTCACTGTTACAACTTTTGCAAAGGTGATTTCATTTCTGGAATGTCATATAAATGGAATCATAGCATACAGTCATTTTAGCCTACAATTGTTTTTGCATAGCATTGTGTATTTGAGATTTATCTATTTTGAATTTAGTTGGAGTTTTTGCCATTACTTACAATTACTTATAAATAACTACATTTGCAGCAACCTACTGATAGTTTATTTTTAATGTATTTTTACTAATATTTAATTTTACAGATATATTATAATTTATTTAGCCATCCTCTAGGTAATGACAATTTAGATTATTTCCAATTTTGGCAATAAATTTACTAGAAAAAAAAATATGTATAGTTTTTCAGTGAATACAGTTGCCCTTCATTTTCATGAGTTCAGAATCCATGGATTCACACAAACACAGATTGAAAATATATTAAAACACAATTTAAAATGCAAATAAAAAAGTGATAAAGCGTGACAACGTACATAGCATTTACATTGTATTAGGTATTATAATCTAGTGTAGGCAGACAGGTAATGAAGTATTATAATCTAATCATCTGTGTAATCTAGAGATGATTTAAAGTATACAAAAGATTGTGTGTAGGTTATATGTAAATACTAGACCATTTTCTATAAGGTACTTGAGTATCTGTGGATTTTGGTATCTGAGGGAACCCTGAAACCAATTCCCCATCATTACTAAGGGATAGCTACATATGTTTCTATTTCTCTCGAGTAAATCCTATGAGTGAAGTAGCTAGGTCATATGATCAGTAAATCTTTAACTCTATAATAAATTGCCAAACTGTTTTCCAAAGTGATTGTATCAATTCTGCATTTCCATTAGCAATGTATGACGGTCACATTTGTGGTGTATCTTCGCAGGCACTTTACTGTCAGTGTCTTTTAATTGAAACCATTCTAATAGGAGTTTAGTTGTAACACATTGTGGCTGTAATTTGCATTTCCCTATTGAATAATGATGTTCAGCATCTTTTCATGTGCTTGTGTATCCATTTATCATTTTTGTGGAAGTGCCTGTATAAATCTTTTGCTCATTTTTATTGGGTTATTTGTTTTCGTATTGCTGAGTTGTAAAAGCTCTGAATGTATGTTATGGATACCACTTCTTTTATTGGACATGGGTTATGCAAATATTTTTCCAACGTCTGCAGCCATCTTTATTTTCTTAACATTGTCCTTCAAAGAGCAGACATTTTTAATTTTGATGAAGTTCAATTTATCTGTTTGTTCTTTTGTAGTTTGTGCTTTCTTGTTTTATCTAAGAAATATTTGCCTTACTCAAGGTTCCAAAGAATTTTTGTTTTCTTCTAGAAATTGTATAGGTTCAGTCTGTTTTTTAATGTAATGGTGGGTAAGAGTCAAGGATCACATTGTGGAGATAGATATTCAAGTTTTTGAAAAGAAAAATCTTTCTTCTATGAATTGCCTTGGTATCCTTGTCAAAATTCAGTTGACCCTATTATCTGTGGGTGTATTTCTAGATTCTTTTCTTTTGCTGTGATCTTTATATCTATTACTATGGCTGTAACAAATTGTCTTAATAGCAGTGGCTTTAAAGTAAGCCAGGTATTGTGAGTTCTGTAACTTCATATTTTGTGTTTTAGCTATTCTAGTTCCATGGGATTTCCATGTCAATTTCAGAATCAGCACACTGATTTCTGTAAAATAAAAGCCTGCTGGAATTTTAGGATTTCATCGAATCTGTAGGTAAGCTCAGGGAGAATTGACATAATAATAATATTGAATTTTCCATGTTTTTTAAAAAATGTAAATCAACTAGGAAACGATTGAACCTTCTAATGCAGGGGTTCTCAGCTCCCAGAACATAGACCAGCATTGGTCCTAACAGACCCAGGCTGCACAGCAGGAGGTGAGCTGCAGCAAATGAGCATTACTGTCTCCTATCAGATCAGCGATGGCATTACAGTCTCACAAGAGTACAAACCCTATTGTGAACTGTGCATGCAGGGGATCAAGGTTGTGTGCTCCTTACGAGAATCTAACTAATACCTGATGATCTGAGGCAGAGCAGTTTCATCCTGAAACCATCCCTCCCTATCCACCCTGTGGAAAAAAATTGTCTTCCATGAAACCAGTCCCTGATGCCAAAAAGTTTAGAGACTGCTGTCCTAATATATAAGCAGGATGCTTCTTTGTTTCTTTAGTCATTTTGTATTACTCTTATCAATGCTGTATAGTTTTAAATAAATCTTGTACATTGTTAGATTTAAAATGTTCAATTTCTAATGTTTACTGCAAATATATAGACATGCAATTGATTTCTGTATATTGCCCTTGTATTCTGCAACTTCACTAAAGTCAATTATTAGTTCCAGCAGCTTTATTGTAGATTCCTTGTCTTTGTGATTTTCTACAGAGACAATTATGTCATCTGTGAATAAAGACTATTTCATTTAACTTTTTCAATTATATATGCATTTTTAAAAAATTTATTATATGTCTTCTATTATACGTTGAAAGGAGTGATGAGAATGACATTCTTACCTCATTTCTGATTTCAGGGGAAATCATTCTATCTGTCACCATTTCATATGGAATGGGTGTAGATTTTTCATATATACCGTTTATAAGGGTGAGAATGTTCCCTTTAAGTCCTACTTTGGTTAGGGGTTTTCATGTTTTGTTTTTTAAATTTTGTCAAATGCTTTTTGTGCCTCAGCTGAAATGATTATATAGTTTTTTTCTCCATTAGTCTGTTAATATGGTGAATTAAACTTACTGATTTTCACACTGACCCAATCTTACATTCTTATGATAAATCCCATTTTACCAGGTTCTATTATTCTTTCCATGTATTTCTTAATTTTCTTTTTTTTTTT
>NW_016107320.1:14885504-14892136 GCF_001604975.1 Cebus imitator
ATGCTACCTGATTTCAAACTATACTACAAGGCTACAGTAATCAAAACAGCATGGTACTGGTACCAAAACAGAGATATAGACCAATGGAACAGAACAGAGGCCTCAGAAATAATGCCACACATTTACAACCATCTGATCTCTGACAAACCTGACAAAAGCAAGCAAGGGGGAAAAGATTCCCTGTTCAATAAATGGTGTTAGGAAAACTGGCTAGTTTGCAGTTTTCCTATGCAGAAAGCTGAAACTGGATTCATTCCTTACACTTTATACAAAAATTAACTGAAGATGGATTAAAGATTTAAACATAAGACCTAAAACCATAAAAACCCTAGATGAAAAACTAGGCAATATCATTCAGGACATAGGCATGGGGAAGTGCTTGATGGCTAAAACACTGAAAGCAATGGCAACAAAAGCCAAAATAGACAAATGTACCTAATTAAACTTAAGAACTTCTGCACAGCAAAGGAAACTATCATGAGTGAAAAGGCCACCTACAGAATGGGAGAAATTTTTTGCAATCTACCCATCTGACAAAGGGCTAATATCTAAAATCTACAAAGAACTTAAACAAATTTACAAGAATAAAACCAACAACCCCATCAAAAATGGGCAAAGAATATGAACAGACACTTCTCAAAAGAAGACATTTATGCAGCCAACAAACATATGAAAAAAAAGCTCATTATCACTGGTCGTTAGAGAAATGCATATCAAAACCACATCGAGATACCATGTCATGACAGTTAGAATGGCAATCATTAAAAAATTAGGAGACAACAGAGAGGATGTGGAGAAATAGGAATGCTTTTACACTGTTGACGGGAGTATAAATTAGTTCAACCATTGTGGAAAACAGTGTGGACATGCACCATATTGCACCTACTATAAAACTGACCACAGAGTTGGAAGTAAATCACTCCTCAGCAAATGCAAAAGAATGGGAATCATAAGTAACAGCCTCTCAGGCCACAGTGCAGTCAAATTAGAACTCAGTATTAAGAAATTAACTCAGAACTGCACAAATTCATGGAAACTGAACAACTGGTTCCTGAATGTTGACTGGATAAACAATGAAATAAAGGCAGAAATAAAGATGTTCTTTGAAACTAATGAGAACAAAGACACAACATACCAGAATCTCTGGGACACATTTAAAGCAGTGTCTGGAGGGAAATTTAGAGCAATAAGTGCCCATATGAGAAGCAAGGAAAGATCTAAAATTGACAATCTATCATCAAAATTGAAAGAGCTAGAGGAGCAAGACCAAAAAAACTCAAAAGCTGGCAGAAGACAAGAAATATCTAAGATCAGAGCAGAAATGAAGGAGACAGAGACACAAAAAAACCCTTCAAAAAATCAACAAACCTAGGAGCTGATGTTTTGAAAAGATTAACAAAATAGACAGACTGCTAGCCAGATCAATTTAAAAAAAGAGAGAGAAGAATCAAATAGATGCAATAAAAAATGATAAAGGGGATATCACCACAGATTCCACAGAAATACAAACTACAATCAAAGATTACTACAAACAACTCTATGCACATAAACCAGTAAACCTGAAAGAAATGGGTAAATTCCTGGACACTTGCACCCTTCCAAGCCTAAACCAGGAAGAAGTTGAAACCCTGAATAGACCAATAACAAGGGCTGAAGTTGAGGCAGCAATTAATAGCCTACTAACCAAAAAAATTCCAAGTCCAGATGGGTTCATGGCTGAATTCTACGAGACATACAAAGAGGAGCTGGTACCATACCTTCTGAAACTATTCCAAACAATACAAAAAGAGGGAATCCTTCCCAAATCATTTTATGAGACCAACATCACCCTGATACCAAAATCCTGCAGAGGCTCAACAAAAAAAGAAAACACCACGCATTGTCACTCATAGGTGGGTGTTGAACAATGAGAATCTGTGGACATGGGGAGGGGAGCATCACACACTGGGGTCATTTGGCGGGGGTGGTTAGGGGAGGGATATCAGTGGGTGCGGAGGTTGGGGAGGAATAACATGGGGAGAAATGCCAGATATAGGTGACGGGGGGATGAAGGCAGCAAACCACATTGCCATGTATGTACCTATGTGACAATCCTACATGATCTGCACATGCACCCCAGAATCTAAATTACAATAAAATAATAATAATCTGATGTTTTGAAAAGATTAACAAAATAGACAGACCGCTAGCCAGGTTAATAAAAAAAACGAGAGAGAAGAATCAAATTCATGGAAACTGAACAACTGGTTCCTGAATGTTGACTGGATAAACAATGAAATAAAGGCAGAAATAAAGATGTTCTTTGAAACTAATGAGAACAAAGACACAACATACCAGAATCTCTGGGACACATTTAAAGCAGTGTCTGGAGGGAAATTTATAGCAATAAATGCCCATATGAGAAGCAAGGGTCCCTTCTGACCCTTGTGTCATTTGCTAGCATTCATTTCAATATATGGATATTAAATTGAATTATATATATTAGATACATACATACATCTATGCATGCATAAACATATGTAATTGAATACATTATCATTATTATTATGTATTTTTTTTCTTCCGTGCTTTTCCTTTCCTTATATAGATCTGAATTTCTAACCTATATCATTGTCCTTCTCTCTCAGAAAAGTTTTTTTCACATATCCTGCAAGATAGGTCTACTGGCACTAAAGTCCCTTGATTTATTTTGTTTGTCTGAGAAAGTCTTTTATTTCTCTTTCACTTTTGAAGGATCATTTTATAGGGTACAGAACTGTAGATTGGTGGGGTTTTTTTCTTTCAACACTTTAAATATTTCCTTCCACTCTCTTCTTGTTTGTGTGGATTTTGAGAAACTAAATGTAATTATTGTCTTTGCTCTAGTACAGGTTAGGTGTTTCTTTTCTCTGGCTTCTTTCATAATTTTTTCTTTATCTTTCATTTTCTGTGTTTTAAATATGATATGCCTAGGGTGTGGGGATTTCTGTTTTGTGATTTCAGGGGGGAATTTACCCTGTTTTTGTTTTCTGAGTTTCTCAATATGTGGTTTGGCTATTCAGATTAATTTGGGGAACATCTCCGTCATGATTGTCTGAACATTTCTTCTGATAATTTCTCTCTGATATACCTGTGCATAGATTAGTTACCCCACAGTTCTTGGATACTCTGTCCTATTTCTTTCAGTCTTTGCTCTCCTTTCACTTTTGGAGGTTTCTATGGAAATGTCCTAAAACTCAGAGTCTGCTTTTGATGCTTGTTTTGCCTCTTCTAACTGGGTTATTTGCCTTTTAGTATGCTGCTTAACTATTTCTCGAGAGCACTAAATAACAGGAACTTCTGTAGCTAGGCCTTTAGTAATGTGGTGGTACAGTGTGTAGGAGGGGAAGCAACCTATAGTCCTAAATTGGGTCTCAGTCTTCTAATGAGCCTCGGTCTCTGGACTGTGAACTCCACGTGCTTCTGCATGCCCTTCCCACCTCATTGCCTTCGGGGGAACAGGATGGCTGGAAGAACAGGATCTCTGGACTTGGCCTCTTCCTTCCTCCAGCTCAGACAGGCTTTGATAAAATCCCAGTGGCTGAGGCTCTGGTAAGACAGTTTCTCCTGACATCAGATTTTGCTAAGAAGATTATAATTCTCTGGGCTATTTCAAAATGGTTTCTTGTCCCCTCTGCATGAAGGAAGCATAAGGGAATTTTTCTATGCCTTTTATTAGCTAACAGACTGAACTCCTAAAGGTAAAACTCACAAGAGTGTGGAAGCTCCCATATGACTGAGTGATATGGTTTGAATGCTTGTTCTTGAAAATCTCGTGTTGAAATGTGACCTCTAATGTTGGAAGTGGGGCCTGGTGGGAGGTGTCTGGGTCACAGGGTCAGATATCTCATGACTGGCTTGGTGATCTCCCCATGGTAATGGGTCCATTTGAGAGCTAATTATTTTAAAGAGCCTGGGACCTTCCCCTTCTCTCTTTTGCTCCTCTCTCACCTGCCAAGTGACATGCTGACTCCCCTTTTGCCTTCCACCACGATTGTAAGCTTCGTCAAGACTCTCACCAGAAGCAGCATCACACCTCTTGTAGGACCTGCAGAACCGCGAACCAATTAAACCTTTTGTCTTTGTAAATTACCCAGTCTCAGGTATTCCTTTATAGCAATGCAAAACTGCCTGAGACACTGAGCCTCCCTGGAGTTTTCAATTCTTAGAGTTGTCCACAGTGAGCCTCTAGCAGTTCATCAGTTACAGTTCAGGTTTTCCTACCCTGGCACTGGTTCTCATGGAGTGTTCTGCTTGTGAGCTTCTGCCCTAGCAAGTCATAATTCTCTGTATTCACCTGTCTCTCTCATTTTGAGAACAGCAGTTTACTTCGTGATATCACTTCTCTTACAGATCTAAAAAAAAGTTGTTTTCCCAGCGTGTTCAGCTTTTTACTTATTGTACAGTGACAATTTCCAAGCTTCTCTTATGTTGTACGAGCAACCAGAAAGCTTCTCCAGTTGTTATTTTTGATCTGTATACCTGAATGTTCAAAGCCCAACTTTTGGTTTCTTTGGTTCCCTCTTACTGTTTTTCTTTCTCAATTTTATTGATTTCTGCCATTATCCTTATCGTTTTCTTCTCCTTGCTTAGTTCTTAAACCTTTCTCCTGTCCCACCTTCCAGTTTCTTATGATAGGTGCTTTCATAGTTGATTTGAAAGCTTCCTTCCAAGCATGGCGTTAGCTATATCCAACATTTTTGTTTGTTTTTTTTTTTCATATATTTTTAAGCTCTTTTGTTAGGTTGGAACCACATAGAATTAGTATGTCTGCTCTGTGAATTGACCTTTTTATCAATAAGTTGCTTATGAAATATAATCAATTATGTACTGACCCTAAAACTGATTTACTTCAGGAACTATTTATGTTTCGTACATGACTTAGTGAATGAGTTTATTATCTACAAAAGCAAAACTTTTAAGTGCTGAAATTTTAGTTTACTTATATTTAGTTGTATATATTTTAGATGTATAAAACTTTAACAGGTATAAATGTCAAAATTCAAACTTAGGAAACAGATATGGGAAATATACCAGTTACATTTTCAATATATGCCTTTGTGTCCCACAGCCCCTTGAGCATATCTCAATTATGAATTCTCTATTTGTTTATTTCTCTGTCTTCTTACATGTATACCTGGGACAAAAACTGTGTCTTTGGCTCTGATGCTCAGCCCAATAACTGATTCACAGAAGGTATTTAATAAAATATAACTACATAACTGCATAATTAATTACTCAGGCTTTCCTCACTTTGCAGAATACTTTTATTTTAAATACTGAGCTCTCCTAAGATCTTTCTTTGAATTTCATGTTATGATGTCACAGTCACCCCAGTCTGCCATTGTTTCAGCATTGAAACTCTTGCCTCTTGGGTACTGTGGCTCATGTCTGTAATCCCAGAACTTTGGGAGGCTGACACAGGCGGGTCACTTGAGGCCAGGAGTTTGAGACTAGCTTGGCCAACATGACAAAACCCCACCTCTACTAATAATACAAAAATTAGACAGGCGTTGTGGCAGGTACCTGTAGTCCCAGCTATTTGAGAGGCTGAAGCATGAGATTGCTTAAACCCAGGAGGCAGAGGTTGTGGTAAGCCGAGATTGTGCCATTGCATTCCAGCCTGGGTGACAGAAAAGAAAAAAAAATGCCTTGCCTCTCAAGAATGTAGCCTCTCAGTCCTGGGAAAACTTGGATGGTTGGTCGCCTTACAGCTTCTCAAAGTTCATCTGAATGCTTAAAATGAGAACAAAATAGTGTGACTTGAAATTATACTTTTCAAGTTGTAAGGCTGATGTCGGTCGGAATTAGTCAAATGAGTATAATTAAATCATAAATCTCATTAACATGATTTTAAGTTGGGCACAGAGATATTTAAAATTTATAATTTGAATTAACAATGATTACAAATTTTATTTTATTTTCCTGTGGAAATGTATCCTTCCTTTGTAAAAGCAGCTTTTTAAGATTTGTTTTGGTTGACTCTTGATTCACAGGAGGTTGAGAAGGCAAAATTGAATTTTAAAATGCTGTTTCTCCTTGGCATTACACTCAACCAGATAAAAAGTAGAACACTGATTTAAGAAGCCAGCTGGGCGTCTAAATAATGCCACACAGCACATATTTGACAGAGTTACCTCTATTATGTGTTAACCATTTCTAAGGAAAAAAAAATAGGCTTAATTTAGTTGGAGCAAACTGATAAAATAAGCTAACTTTTTTTTCTGTGTGTGGCAGTGGTTATTCATAACCTCACTTTTCCTTCCATAAACCCTCATTTCAATACCTTCCTCTGTTTTTCAGCAAAGTGTTTTTTAATATTGCAACAGGATATTATGCAAATGTAAATCATACTGGATTGGAGTATTTACTTAGTAGCAAAAGCAATGTTCTTGCTGGCAAGATAAGTGTAAATGTCTCTAATTATCCTTTACTACACAGCAGTCTGAGAAAAAAAATCAGGCTACAAATAGAAAAATCAACTAGACTGTGTATGTTGAGAAATAAATTGTTAATTGAATTCATAAAGGACAATGCAGTTAATTACTTTATAGGACAAACTTTCTTGGTCTGTTCTCATTTCGGATGTATATGTGATATAATTATCTGTGTCT